>NC_057813.1:477854111-477956611 GCF_018294505.1 Triticum aestivum | reverse complement strand
GCTTCACGACAGCTTCGACCGCATGAGTTGAACTATGCCACGCATGATTTGGAGTTAGCATCCGTGGTGCATGCACTCAAAACTTGGAGACACTTTCTAATTGGAAACTATTGTGATGTGTACACGGATCACAAGAGTTTGAAGTACATTTCCACACCGAAGGAGTTGAACCTCAGATAGAGGAGATAGCTAGACTCATAAAGGATTATGATATGAAGTTGCATTATCATCCAGGAAAGGCCAATGTCATAGTGGATGCCTTGATCCATAAGACTTATGTTAACACCCTCGTAAGCGGAGGGATGCCAAAGGAGTTAGCCGAGGATCTCAGGGAAATTTGCTTGGAGATTGTTCCTAGAGGTTTTGTTGTAGCAATGGAAGTTTAGTCTACATTGTTGGGAAAGATTCGGGAAGCGCAGAAGGATGTTAAGCAGATTGCTGAGATAAAGGAGAGAATGGGCAAAGGAAAGGCCAAAGGTTTTCGTGAGGATGAGCATGACACCTTATGGTCTGAGGAGCGCGTTTATGTGCCCAATAATGCAGAGATTAGGAAGTTGATACTTCAGGAGGCTCATGACTCACCATACTCAATTCACCCCGGAAACACCAAGATGTTTTTGGATTTGAAGGAGCATTTCTGGTGGACTGGTATGAAGAAGGACATCGCCGAGTATGTAGCCGTATGTGATGTATGTCAGAGAGTGAAGGCAGAACATCAGAAGCCAGTAGGACTACTGTAGCCTATGGCGATACTCGAATGGAAGTGGGATAAGCTTGGCATGGATTGTTGGGGAACGTAGCAGAAATTCAAAATTTTCCTACGTGTCACCAAGATCTATCTATGGAGAAACCAGCAACGAGGGGAAGGAGAGTGCATCTACATACCCTTGTAGATCGCTAAGCGGAAGCGTTCAATGGAACGGGGTTGATGGAGTTGTACTCGCCGTGATTCAGATCACCGATGACCTAGTGCCGAACGGACAGCACCTCCGCGTTCAACACACGTATGGAGCGGATGACGTCTCCTCCTTCTTGATCCAGCAAGGGGGAAGGAGAGGTTGATGAAGATCCAGCAGCACGACGGCGTGGTAGTGGATGCAGCAGAACTCCGGCAGGGCTTCGCTAAGCAACTACGGGAGGAGGAGGAGGTGTTGCAGGGAGGAGGGAGGCACCAGGGCTTATGGGTGCGGCCACCCCTCCCTCCCCTCCCTTTATATAGGCGCAAGAGAGGGGGAGGGCGCAGCCTTGCCCCTTCCTCCAAGGAAGGGGTGCGGCCAAGAGGGGGGGAGGAGTCCATCCTCCCCAAGGCACCTCGGAGGTGCCTTCCCCTCTTTGGACTCTCCCCTCTCCAAGTCTCCTTGGCGCATGGGCCTCTTGGGGCTGGTGCCCTTGGCCCATATGGACCAAGGTGCACCCCCTACAGCCCATGTGGCCCCCCGGGGTAGGTGGACCCCCCGGTGGACCCTCGGACCCCTTTCGACACTCCCGGTACAATACCAATAAAGTGCGAAACTTTTCCGGCGACCAAAATAAGACTTCCTATATATAAATCTTTACCTCCGGACCATTCCGAAACTCCTCGTGACGTCCGGGATCTCATCCGGGACTCCGAACAACATTCGGTTTGCTGCATACTCATATTCATACAACCCTAGCGTCACCGAACCTTAAGTGTGTAGACCCTACGGGTTCGGGAGACATGCAGACATGACCGAGACGGCTCTCGGGCAATAACCAACAGCGGGATCTGGATACCCATGTTGGCTCCCACATGTTCCACGATGATTTCATCAGATGAACCACGATGTCGAGGATTCGATCAACCCCGTATGCAATTCCCTTTGTCAATCGGTACGTTACTTGCCCGAGACTCGATCGTCGGTATCCCAATACCTCGTTCAGTCTCGTTACCAGCAAGTCACTTTACTCGTACCGTAATGCATGATCCCGTGACCAACCACTTGGTCACTTTGAGCTCATTATGATGATGCATTACCGAGTGGGCCCAGAGATACCTCTCCATCATACGGAGTGACAAATCCCAGTCTCGATCCGTGTCAACCCAACAGACACTTTCGGAGATACCTGTAGTGCACCTTTATAGTCACCCAGTTTCGTTGTGACGTTTGATACACCCAAAGCACTCTTACGGTATCCGGGAGTTACACGATCTCATGGTCTAAGGAAGAGATACTTGACATTGAAAAAGCTCTAGCAAAACGAACTACACGATCTTGTGCTATGCTTAGGATTGGGTCTTGTCCATCACATCATTCTCCTAATGATGTGATCCCGTTATCAATGACATCCAATGTCCATGGTCAGGAAACCATAACCATCTATTGATCAACGAGCTAGTCAACTAGAGGCTTACTAGGGACATGGTGTTGTCTATGTACCCACACATGTATCTGAGTTTCCTATCAATACAATTATAGCATGGATAACAAACGATTATCATGAACAAGGAAATATAATAATAACTAATTTATTATTGCCTCTAGGGCATATTTCCAACAGTCTCCCACTTGCACTAGAGTCAATAATCTAGTTCACATCGCCTTGTGATTAACACTGACAGGTCACATCGCCATGTGACCAACATCCAAAGAGTTTACTAGTGTCATTAAACTAGTTCACATCATAATGTGATTAAGACTCAATGAGTTCTGGAGTTTGATCATGTTCTGCTTGTGAGAGAGGTTTTAGTCAACGGGTCTGCAACATTCAGATCCGTGTGTACTTCGCAAATCTCTATGTCATATTGTAAATGTTGCTTCCACGCTCCACTTGGAGCTATTCCAAATGGTTACTCCACTATACGTATCCGGTTTTCTACTCAGAGTCACTCGGATAGGTGTTAAAGCTTGCATCGACGTAACCCTTTACGCCGAACTCTTTATCACCTCCATAATCGAGAAAACATGTCCTTATTTGTTATAAGGACAATTTTGACCGCTATCTAATGATACATTCCTGGATCATTCTTGTACCCCTTGACTGACTCATGGCAAGGCACACTTCCGGTGCGGTACACAGCATAGCATACTATAGAGCCTACGTCTGAAGCATAGGGGACGACATTCGTCCTTTCTCTCTCTTCTGTCATGGTCGAGCTTTAAGTCTGAACTTCATACCTTACATCTCAGGCAAGAACTCCTTCTATGACTGATCCATCTTGAACACCTTCAAGATCATGTCAAGGTATATGCTCATTTGAAAGTACCATTAAGCATTTTTGATCTATCCTCATAGATCTTGATGCTCAATGTTCAAGTAGCTTAATCCAGGTTTTCTATTGAAAAACACCTTTCAAATAACCCTATATGCTTTCCAGAAATTCTACATCATTTCTGATCAACAATATGTCAACAACATATACTTATCAGAAATTCTATAGTGCTCCCACTCACTTCTTTGGAAATACAAGTTTCTCATAAACTTTGTATAAACCCAAAATCTTTGATCATCTTATCAAAGTGCATATTCCAACTCCGAGATGCTTACTCCAGTCCATGGAAGGATTGTTGGAGCTAGCATACCTGTTAGCATCCTTAGGATCGACAAAACCTTTCTGATTGTATCACATACAACCTTTCCTTACGAAAACTGGTAAGGAAACTCGTTTTGACATCCATCTGCCAGATTTCATAAATGCAGCTAATGCTAACATGATTCCGACGGACTTTAAGCATCGCTATGGATGAGAAAATCTCATCGTAGTCAACTCCTTGAACTTGTGAAAAACTCTTCGCCACAAGTCGAGCTTCATAGATGGTGACATTACTGTCCATGTCCGTCTTCTTCTTAAAGATCCATTTATCTCAATGGCTTGCCGATTATCGGGCAAGTCCACCAAAGTCCATGCTTTCTTCTGATACATGGATCCTATCTCGGATTTGATGGTTTCTAACCATTTGTCGGAATTTGGGCCCACCATCGCTTCTCCATAGCTCGTAGGTTCATTGTTGTCTAGCAACATGACCTTCAAGACAGGATCACTGTACCACTCTGAAGCAGTACGCATCCTTGTCACCCTACGAGGTACGATAGTGACTTGATCCGAAACTTTATGATCACTATCATAAGCTTCTACTTCAATTGGTGTAGGTGCCACAGGAACAACTTCCTGTGCCCTGCTGCACACTAGTTGAAGTGACGATTCAATAACCTCATCAAGTCTCCACCATCCTCCCACTCAACTTTTCGAGACAAACTTTTCCTCGAGAAAGGAGCCGATTCAAGAAACAATCCCTATTGCTTTCGGATCTGAATTAGGAGGTATACCCAACTGTTTTGGGTGTCCTATGAAGATGCATTTTACCCGCTTTAGGTTCGAGCTTATCAACCTGAAACTTTTTCACATAAGCGTCGCAGCCCCTAACTTTTAAAAAACGACAACTTAGGTTTCTCCAAACCATAATTCAAATGGTGTCGTCTCAACGGAATTACGTGGTGCCCTATTTAAAGTGAATGTGGTTGTCTCTAATGCCTAACCCATAAACGATAGTGGTAATTCGATAAGAGACACCATGGTACGCACCATATCCAATAGGGTGCAACTATGATGTTCGGACACACCATCACACTATGGTGTTCCAGGTGGTATTAATTGTGAAACAATTTCCACAATGTCTTAATTGCGTGCCAAAGCTTGTAACTCAGATACTCATCTCTATGATCATATCAAACACATTTTATCCTCTTGTCACAATGATCTTCAACTTCACTCTGAAATTACTTGAACCATTCAATAATTCAGACTTGTGTTTCATCAAGTAAATATACTCAACATCTACTTGAATCATCTGTGAAGTATGAACATAATGATATTCACTGCATGCCTCAGCACTCATTGGACTGCTCACATCAAAATGTGTTACTTCCAACAAGTTGCTATCTTGTTCCATCTTACTGAAACGAGGCTTTTCAGTCATATTGCCCATGTGGTAAGATTTGCATATCTCAAGTGATTCAAAATCAAGTGAGTCCAAACGATCCATCTGCATGGAGTTTCTTCATGCGTATACACCAATAGACATGGTTCGCATGTCTCAAACTTTTCAAAAACGAGTGAGTCCAAAGATCCATCAACATGGAGCTTCTTCATGCGTTTTATACCAATATGACTTACATGGCAGTGCCACAAGTAAGTGGTACTATCATTACTATCTTATATCTTTTGGCATGAAAATGTGTATCACTACGATCGAGATTCAATAAACCATTCCTTTAGGTGCAAGACCACTGAAGGTATTATTCAAATAAATAGAGTAACCATTATTCTCCTTAAATGAATAACCGTATTGCAACAGACATAATCCAATCATGTCTATGCTCAACGCAAACACCAATCTTGATGGTAGAGGGAGCGTGCGATGCTTGATCACATCAACCTTGGAAACACTTCCAACACCTATCGTCAGCTCACCTTTAGCTAGTCTCCGTTTATTCCGTAGCTCTTTTATTTCGAGTTACTAACACTTAGCAACTGAACCGGTATCTTAATACCCTGGTGCTACTAGGAGTACTAGTAAAGTACACATTAACATAATGTATATCCAATATCCTTCTATCGACTTTGCCAGCCAAGTATCTAGGGTAATTCTGCTCCAGTGGTTGTTCCCCTTATTACAGAAGCACTTAGTCTCGGGTTTGGGTTCAACCTTGGGTTTCTTCACTAGAGCAGCAGCTGATTTGCCGTTTCATGAAGTATCCCTTCTTGCCCTTGCCCTTCTTGAAACTAGTGGTTTCACCAACCATCAACAATTGATGCTCCTTCTTGATTTCTACTTTCACGATGTCAAACAACGCGAATACCTCAAGGATCATCATCTCTATCCTTGATATGTTATAGTTCATCATGAAGCTCTAGCAGCTTGGTGGCAATGACTTTGGGGAAACATCACTATCTCATCTGGAAGATCAACTCCCACTCGATTCAAGTGATTGTTGCACTCAGACAATCTGAGCACAAGCTCAACGATTGAGCTTTTTCTCCTGAGTTTGCAGGCTAAGAAAATCATCGGAGGTCTTATACCTCTTGACGTGGGCACGAGCCTGAAATCCCAATTTCAGCCCTTGAAACATCTCATATGTTCCGCGACGTTTCGAAAACGTCTTTGGTGCCTCTACTTAAACCATTTAACTGAACTATCACGTAGTTATCAAAACGTGTATGTCCGATGTTCACAACATCGACAAACAACGTTTGGGGTTCAGCACACTGAGCGGTGCATTAAGGACATAAGCTTTCTACTGATCGCATAATCGCTACTATAAACTTTCAACTATATTTTCTCTAGGAACATATCTAAACAGTGGAACTAAAGCGTGAGCTTACGACATAATTTGCAAAGATCTTTTGACTATGTTCAGGATAATTAAGTTCATCTTATGAACTCCCACTCAGATAGACATCCCTCTGGTCATCTAAGTGATTACATGATCCGAGTCAACTAGGCCGTGTCCGATCATCACGTGAGACAGACTAGTCATCATCGGTGAACATCTTCATGTTGATCGTATCTACTATACGACTCATGCTCGACCTTTCGGTCTCTGTGTTCTGAGGCCATGTCTGTACATGCTAGGCTCGTCAAGTTAACCCTAAGTGTTTCGCGTGTGTAAATCTGTCTTACACCCGTTGTATGTGAACGTAAGAATCCATCACACCCGATCATCACGTGGTGCTTAGAAGCGACGAACTTTAGCAACGGTGCACAGTTAGGGGAGAACACTTCTTGAAATTGTTGTAAGGGATCATCTTATTTACTACCGTTGTTCTAAGTAAACAAGATGCATAAACATAATAAACATCACATGCAATTATATAGTAGTGACATGATATGGCCAATATCATATAGCTCCATTGATCTCCATCTTCGGGGCTCCATGATCATCATCGTCACCGGCATGACACCATGATCTCCATCATCATGATCTCCATCATCATGTCTCCATGAAGTTGTCTCACCAACTTATTACTTCTACTACTATGGCTACCAGTTAGCAATAAAGTAAAGTAATTACATGGCGTTTTACAATGACACGCAGGTCATACAATAAATAAAGACAACTCCTATGGCTCCTGCCGGTTGTCATACTCATCGACATGCAAGTCATGATTCCTATTACAAGAACATGATCAATCTCATACATCACATATCATTCATCACATTCTTCTTGGCCATATCACATCACATAGCATACCCTGCAAAAACAAGTTAGACGTCCTATAATTGTTGTTTGCATGTTTTACGTGGCTGCTATGGGTTTCTAGCAAGAACGTTTCTTACCTACGCAAAACCACAACGTGATATGCCAATTGCTATTTACCCTTCATAAGGACCCTTTTCATCGAATCCGTTCCGACTAAAGTGGGAGAGACTGGCACCCGCTAGCCACCTTATGCACCAAGTGCATGTCAGTCGGCGGAACCTGTCTCACGTAAGAGTACGTGTAAGGTCGGTCCGGGCCGCTTCATCCCACAATACCGTTGAAACAAGATTGGACTAGTAACGGTAAGCATATTGAACAAAATCAACGCCCACAACTACTTTGTGTTCTACTCGTGCAAAGAATCTACACAATAGACCTAGCTCTGATACCACTGTTGGGGAAGGTAGCAGAAATTCAAAATTTTCCTACGTGTCACCAAGATCTATCTATGGAGAAACCAGCAACGAGGGGAAGGAGAGTGCATCTACATACCCTTGTAGATCTCTAAGCGGAAGCGTTCAATGGAACGGGGTTGATGGAGTCGTACTCGCCGTGATTCAGATCACCGATGACCTAGTGCCGAACGGACAGCACCTCCGCGTTCAACACACGTACGGAGCGGATGACGTGTCCTCCTTCTTGATCCAGCAAGGGGGAAGGAGAGGTTGATGAAGATCCAGCAGCACGACGGCGTGGTGGTGGATGCAGCAGAACTCCGGCAGGGCTTCGCTAAGCAACTACGGGAGGAGGAGGAGGTGTTGCAGGGAGGAGGGAGGCGCCAGGGCTTATAGGTCCGGCCACCCCTCCCTCCCCTCCCTTTATATAGGCGCAAGAGAGGGGGAGGGCGCAGCCTTGCCCCTTCCTCCAAGGAAGGGGTGCGGCCAAGAGGGGGGGAGGAGTCCATCCTCCCCAAGGCACCTCGGAGGTGCCTTCCCCTCTTTGGACTCTCCCCTCTCCAAGTCTCCTTGGCGCATGGGCCTCTTGGGGCTGGTGCCCTTGGCCCATATGGACCAAGGCGCACCCCCTACAGCCCATGTGGCCCCCCGGGGCAGGTGGACCCCCCCGGTGGACCCCCGGACCCCTTTCGACACTCCCGGTACAATACCGATAAAGTGCGAAACTTTTCCGGCGACCAAAATAAGACTTCCTATATATAAATCTTTACCTCCAGACCATTCCGGAACTCCTCGTGACGTCTGAGATCTCATCCGGGACTCCGAACAACATTCGGTTTGCTGCATACTCATATTCATACAACCCTAGCGTCACCGAACCTTAAGTGTGTAGACCCTACGGGTTCGAGAGACATGCAGACATGACCGAGACGGCTCTCGGGCAATAACCAACAGCGGGATCTGGATACCCATGTTGGCTCCCACATGTTCCACGATGATTTCATCGGATGAACCACGATGTCGAGGATTCGATCAACCCCGTATGCAATTCCCTTTGTCAATCGGTACGTTACTTGCCCGAGACTCGATCGTTGGTATCCCAATACCTCGTTCAGTCTTGTTACCGGCAAGTCACTTTACTCGTACCGTAATGCATGATCCCGTGACCAACCACTTGGTCACTTTGAGCTCATTATGATGATGCATTACCGAGTGGGCCCAGAAATACCTCTCCGTCATACGGAGTGACAAATCCCAGTCTCGATCTGTGTCAACCCAACAGACACTTTCGGAGATACCTGTAGTGCACCTTTATAGTCACCCAGTTACGTTGTGACGTTTGATACACCCAAAGCACTCTTACGGTATCCGGGAGTTACATGATCTCATGGTCTAAGGAAGAGATACTTGACATTGAAAAAGCTCTAGCAAAACGAACTACACGATCTTGTGCTATGCTTAGGATTGGGTCTTGTCCATCACATCATTCTCCTAATGATGTGATCCCGTTATCAATGACATCCAATGTCCATGGTCAGGAAACCGTAACCATCTATTGATCAACGAGCTAGTCAACTAGAGGCTTACTAGGGACATGGTGTTGTCTATGTACCCACACATGTATCTGAGTTTCCTATCAATACAATTATAGCATGGATAACAAAAAATTATCATGAACAAGGAAATATAATAATAACTAATTTATTATTTCCTCTAGGGCATATTTCCAACATGGATTTCATCACTGGATTGCCCCGGACCCGATCGGGATATGATTCTATCTGGATAGTAGTTGATCGCTTGACTAAAGTGGCTCACTTTATCGCAGTGAAGACCACCTAGACAAGTGCAAAGTTGGCCAAGATATATATGACCAGGATCATATGTCTGCATGGAGTTCTGAGGACCATCATATCAGATAGAAGAACGCAATTTACTTCAAAGTTTTGGCATCAGTTGCACCAGACTTTGGGTACGAGGCTAGAGTTCAGTACAGCCTTTCATCCGCAGACAAATGGATAGACACAGAGAGTCAATCAGATTCTGGAGGATATGTTGAGAGCTTGTGCGTTGGATTATGGATCTAGTTGGGATGACAATTTTCCCTACGCAGAGTCCTCATACAACAATAGCTACCAGGCCAGTTTGAAGATGGCACCGTTCGAGGACCTGTATGGACGAAGGTGCAGAACACCGTTAATGTGGGATGAAGTTAGAGACCGACAGTTTTTTGGACCAGATTCGATCAAGGAGTCCGAAGAGAAGGTTAAGTTGATTCGAGACATACTGAAGGTAGCACAGTCCAGACAGAAGAGCTACGCTGACTCAAAATGCAAGGAGGTAGTCTATGAAATCGGAGACAAGGCATATCTTCGAGTGTCACCTTTGCAAGGAGTGAAACGTTTTGGAGTTAAGGGAAAGTTAGCCCCGAGATTTGTAGGACCATACCGAGTTTTGGAATGGATGGGAGAGGTAGCCTACAAGTTGGAGTTACCTGAAGGACTGTCAGGAGTTCATGATGTTTTCATGTTTCTCAGTTGAAGAAGTGCCACGCTAAGATGGCCGATATACCTCTGAGAGATACAATACCCCTTGAAGCAATTCAGTTGGACAGTGATCTAACCTACAAGGAGAAACCAATCAAGATTATCGTGTTAGCCAGCCGAGTCACACGCAGTATGGTTATCAAGTTTTGCAAAGTTCAGTGGAGCCACCAAACCGAGGATGAAGCCACCTGGGAACGAGAGGACGATCTTCACAAAGACCACCCACACATATTTTCTAGCCAACCCGAATCTCGAGGGCGAGATTCATCTTAAGGGGGATAGGTTTGTAACATCCCAAATTTTCAATTTGGAATGTTATACATAGGTCATTCATGCATATAACATTTTATTTGCATATTTGCTTCGCGATCCTCAAAATTCTAAGCAACTCAAGGACCCACGGAGTGTGTTGGGGATTTCACCATTTTCATATTTGAATTTTATCAAATATTGAAACAAGGGTCATTTGTTTTAATTATTTTTCTCTCCGAAAATATTTCATATCAAAATATGTGAGAAGGGATAATAGGACTTCCCCAAAAATAACGAAATATTGGAGGAAAAATATTAAAAACAAATAAACATTTTATTTGGATTTATTTGCTATTTTATGTTCAATTAAGGAAAATATGCGTTTTGAACATTGCACTAGAGTCCTAAATAAATGTTCACCTTGTCCGCTATATTTTTAGAGGACGGGGAAATATTATTTCAGGATTTTTGGAGTCCGTTTAGTATTTCTTTTCTTTGTTTTTTCGAGCGGAATTATTTAAAAAGAAAAAAGTTGCCGACCTAACCTGGCCATGTCCGGCTAGGACTCCGACCCGGCCAGGCCTTATAAGCCGACGCCGCTAGCTGCCGCCAGATTTGCCGCCGCCGCCGCTGCGCAAGCCGCCGCCGCCGGAGCCCCTCGCTGCCGACCCCGCCTCCCTTCGCGTCGCCGCCCCGCGGAGTCGCCGCCGCCGCCGCCCGTCCCGCCTCGCCGGAGCCTGCTTCCCCACCTCGCCGTACCTCGCCAGAGGTATAGCCGCCGCCGGTTTTCTCTGGAAAACCGATCAGTTTTTTTTTGAAACCCTAGATCCGTTTTTTAGATTCGGTTCGGTTTTTTCTTGGTTTATTTATTTAGCGGATGTTCGTCCTTACGTTCGTTTTAACAAATGGTTTTCACTCGTTAGCCGTAGACAGCAAACGTTCATTCGTTAGCCTGTTCGTCAGTTTTTTTTCCAGGGTTTTCCGCGATTATTTTCGATCGCGATTTCTGCCCTAATCTTCGTTTTAGTATAACTTTTCGCGCATTTAACGGAATCAGGCGATTCAAGCGCCTAGATCTTCGTCTTGAAGTTCTCTTTCAATTCAACCAACTTGAACAAGATTTTGGTATAGTAAAATTAGACTTTAGTCCAGATTAGTAAACGGATCTTGTTTCTTTCACCGTTTGAGTTTCGGTGCTCCGTTTGATTTGATTCTTTTTGCAAACCGGATTTCTTAAGTTGAAATTTCTGGTTAGATCTTCTTATTTGAGTTTTACCCGTGAATCTTTGATTGATTTCTTATGTACGCTATTGTTTGTTTGCGATAGAATTCCCGGAGTGCGAAGCGTGCTACTACGAGTCTCTAGGTTTTGCAGATCGTTAGCAAGGCAAGTAACACATTGATCATACCTTTTATTACCCAGTTTTTATGCATTAGTTTCAATCCTCACACATTGCATGAGGAGGAACTCTTAATTTGTGGGTTTTTGGGAAGTATATGATGAGGTAGAACCTATTACCTGTTTTATTATCAAACCCTTGGGAGTTACTTCTATGTTATGCTTATTATGCCATGCTATGCTCGTAGACGTGGATTGTGGTTGAGTGTTTCCATGACAGATGTGAGATTATAATTTAATGGTTCAACTTAAGGTGGCAACTTTAATACACATCTGGGTGGATTGCTAGTTTTGGGCACCTGGGGATATACCAGTGTTGTCCTAGGAGATCCCGGGGATATACCATGTGATCCTCCTATGGTCCGCCACCCAGGCTCAAAGGGATCGTGAGATTTTTCATGCAAGAAACTTCTGCGTGCAGCCACAAGCCATTATGGGCTTTGGCATAGTTGAGTATGCTACATGATCTCTTGAAAAGGTGGACTAGCTGATGTAGGGGAAAGTAGGTGTACCGATCCACCCGAAGTAAAGAGTTAATGTTTCTGAAAGACTCTGTCTCGGTCATCCATTTCTCAAACACCTTGTAGTGCGAGAAATCCAACGGAGGAGATCGAGTCTTGTGGGGAAAAGTGCACAAACCTCTGCAGAGTGTATAAACTAATCATGGTTAGTCGTGTCCCTGGTTATGGTCAGCTTGAGTATCTAGTACTTGGATTATCCTATTGTATCTCATCACTAAAATTAATTTGTTGGGTTGTAAATGATTACTTTAATTGGGATTGAGATGGGGGTACCATTATCAATGTTTCAACCACCATGATAGTTAAATAAAGTATATTCCTTTGTTGTAGGGAAAAATTGGCTTTTCATAAAAACACTATAACCATAGAGCCTCCACCAGCCATATATGCATGTAGTGATAGCATTTATCTGTTCATTGCTCTACTGTCTTATTTTGCCAGCATATTCCATGTGCTGACCCGTTTTCGGGCTGCAACGTATTATGTTGCAGACTTTTCAGATGAAGAGTAAGGTTCGCTGGGCCGTTGTTGTGCACTCAGCTATGCCATTGGAGTTAATAGACTCACTTTATCTTCCAAGCCTTCCGTTGTTATCGTATTAGATGGCCTTAAGCCATATTTATTGTAAAAAGTTCTCTTTTGAGACATTCGATGTAATAAGTGTGTGATTGCTACTTTGTTATAAATCCTTCGAGTATTGTGTGTGTCAGCATTACCGATCCAGGGATGACACTGAAGCACAGAGACTTGACCGTTTGAGGTCGGGTCGCTACAATTTGGTGGAAGATCATATGTTCGGATCCATTATGCTATTCAATACTCCTCTGATCATGAGCATGTTTATCATTTGTGACTAGTTACTTTTGTTCTTGAGGTCACGGGAGAAATCATGTTGCAAGTAATCATGTGAATTTAATATGTGTTCAATATTTTGATAGTATGTATGTTGTTATTCCCTTAGTGGTGTCATGTGAACGTCGACTACATGACACTTCACCATATTTGGGCCTAAGGGAATGCATTGTGGAGTAGCAATTAGATGATGCGTTGCGAGAGTGACAGAAGCTTAACCCTAGTTTACGCGCTATTCTGTAAGGGGTCAATTGGATCCAAAAGTTTAATGCTATGGTTAGAATTTATTCTTAATACTTTTCTCATAGTTGCAGATGCTTGCAGGAGGGTTAATCATAAGTAGGAGGTCTGTTCAAGTAAGAACAACACCTAAGCACCGGTCCACCCACATATAAAATTATCAAAGTAGCAAACATGAATTAAACCAACATGATGAAAGTGACTAGATGAAATTCCCATGTACCCTCAAGAACGCTTTGCTTATCATAAGAGACCATTTTGGGCTGTCCTTTGCCTCAAAAGGATTGGGATACCTTGCTGCACTTTTTTTACTACTATCGTTACTTGCTCGTTACAATTTATCTTGCTATCAAACTACTCCACTAATTACAATTTCAGCACTTGCAGACATTACCTTACTGAAAACTACTTGTCATTTACTTCTGCCCCTCGTTGGGTTCGACACTCTTACTTATCGAAAAGAGCTACAATTGATCCCCTATACTTGTGGGTCATCGTGAATGAAAGCTCAATATGAAAACTAAGTGTGTGTGCATCTAATCCTATAATGAATAATGATGATCATCATACTTCTATTTACTTATAACTCAAAAGAAATAAAAAATACAACTCGATACCTATGCAAACTATGACTCTATATGAATGCCTCTGGTAGTGTACCAGGATGTGCAATGATCTAGCATAACAACAATACCAAAAAACGGACAAGCCATGGAAATATCATGCTAGCAATCTTACGATCATGCAAAGCAATATGACAATGAATGCTCAAGTCATCAAAACAGAAGTGGTGGAAATTGCATGGCAATATATCTCGGAATGGCTATGGAAAGGCCATAATAGGTAGGTATGGTGGCTATTTTGAGGAATATGTAATAAGTCTTATGTGTGATAGAGCGTATCGTATCACGGGGTTTGGATGCACCTACGAAGTTTGCACCACGTCTGGAGGTGAGAAAGGGTAATGCACAGTACCGTAGAGGATAGCAAATTGCGGAAAGGTCAGAGTGCATATAATCCATGGACTCACATTAGTCATAAAGAACTCATATACGTATTGCAAAAGTTTATTAGGTCTTAAAGCAAAGTACTACTATGCATGCCCCTACACTACAAGAAATATGTCAACTAGTGACCTTCTATCAGTGACCTTGGAAGAATTGGTCATACATCTATGACCATTTGAGACCAATTGGTCAAAAGCTGTTGGGGGGCTCCAAACCCTAAACCATTGCGACCATTTTGATCAGAAAGGTCCTAATTTCCTTACACGAAATGGTCATAAAGCAAACAGTGTTGGTCCGCTGCCTTATTTCTAGTTGTTAACGACCAATATAGATGGTCATAGCCTTGTATATTGTGGTGGGTTGTGATGACTAGGCGCCATCTCATCAGTTTTGCCTATGTGTCATGTCCATGTGTCAATTTTTGCCCTAGGTTGTGAAGCAACCTATATTTCTGTTATTCCGAAAATTCCAAAAAAATTCTCATAAATTGTTTAGATCATATATTCATCAAATATGTTAAAAACATTCCTTGCCTAGTTAAAAAATAACTCAACAATATTCATTTTCCTATTCTGTTCAGAGCAGCACTTTGTGAAGGAAGTACCACTTTGGCATGTCCAAATGGTATCCATTTTCTACAGTGCTTTCCTATGCCCAAATAACCATCCTCCACCAAATGCCAGCTCAAGCCATTCATTATTTTGAGCCCAGCTTCAACATTCGTATTTATGTCCAGTGTGGTACTTTACAAAGCAAGTACCACCTAGGCTCCTCCTTTTGAGGTGAAAATTTGTGAAGACGGTCTTCTTAGTAACTGATCATCCTCAGCCAAAACTTACGCCCATTAGCCATGTGCATTTCCCGTACCGCACATCAAACACTTGGCTGCTTATTCATGTTTGAGCATCGATCGGTCTCCTCGTGAGAATCTTATGTTGTGATTTTGTTCCTAGCACCTACCTGGGGAATGCCCAACCCACTGGACATGCCTAGGCCGCCCAGAACACATGGCAACGCCACGGTCACGTCGTGACCATGCGGCGGGCATGCGAGCTTACGCGCTCTAGAGTTGGGGCCCTCGGCCACAGTCCAAACCTCGATGTCTCGCCATCAAACCATGTATTTATGATTAAATAAATACTTATTTACCTAGAAATGATTTTTGGAAAAAAAAGAGCAAACTATGAGGCAGCAGCAGTTCAAATTTGACCCACTTCCAACTGAATCGATGTGAATTTGTCTTTTTCACCAGAGGTGGATCAAAACTTTTGACACCCAACCATTTTGTCAATTGTGCATTAAATATGGCCTAGTATTTTATAAAATTGATTAGGTCCAATTTTGCAACAAATATATGGTAGGTCCTTCACAAAAAAATCATTTCGGGCACTCGGAAAATGGAAAATGTATTTTTCATGAAAAGAAAATGAAAACTCCCTTAGGCAACATTTTTTGGACTTCCAAGATGCACCCTTGTACACAATATGAGATCATTTGAACAAACTATTCCATGAATGTGGCCATAAGATTGATCATTTGGCTTGAAAGCCATGAATCTTCACACATGATAGCTCATTTCTGAGAACACTTTTTTAAAATAACTATCGTATTACACGTTTATTATTTTTCCTGGAAACTTCGTCATTTTTTGATTTTTTTTAGTTTTTTATGCCCGTTTCAAAATGCGGTCAAAACGACGGGCTTGACCGTTCCTAGCTAGTGGTTAAATCTTGGAATTTTTTTGGTGTTTCTTTGATTAAATAGATACTTATGTACCTAGAAATGATTTTTGGAAAAAATAAAGAGCAAACTACGTGGTAGCTACACTTCAAATTTGACCTGCTTCCAGCTGAATCGGTGGAAATTTGTCTTTTTCACGAGAGGTGGATCAAAACTTTTTACACGCAATCATTTGGTCAATTGTGCATTAAATATGGTCTAGTATTTTATAAAATTGATCAGGTACAATTTTGTAACAAATATATGGTAGGTCCTTCACAAAAAGAACTCATTTTGGGCACTTGAAAAAATGGAAAATGAATTTTTCATCCAAAGAAAATGAAAACTTCCTTAGGAAACATTGTTTGCCATTCCAATATGCACCCTTGTGCACAATATGAGATCATTTGAACAAACTATGGCATGAGTGTGGCCATAAGATTGATCATTTGGCTTGAAAGCCATGAATCTTCACACTTGATAGCTCGTTTCCGAGAACACTTTTTAAAAATGGTTGTCGTATTACAAGTTTATTATTTTTCCTAGTAACTTGGTCACATATAATGATGCAATGTGAAGGTTTTCCAATTATTTGATTTTTTTGAATTTTTATGCCCGTTTCAAAATGCGGTCAAAACGGCGGGTTTGACCGTTCCTAGCTAGTGGTTGAATCTTGGAATTTTTTGGTGTTTATCTGAATAAATAGATAATTATGTACCTAGAAATGATTTTTGGAAAAAATAAAGAGCAAACTATGAGGTAGCTACAGTTCAAATTTGACCCGCTTCCAGCTGAATCGGTGGAAATTTGTCTTTTTCACGAGAGGTGGATCAAAACTTTTTACACAAAACCATTTGGTCAATTGTGCATTAAATATGTCCTAGTATTTTAGAAAATTTATTAGGTACAATTTTGCAACAAATATATGGTAGGTCCTTCACAAAAAAACTCATTTCGGGCACTCGAAAAAATGGAAAATGAATTTTTCGTCCAAAGAAAATGAAAAGGCTGATTCTTGTGCCACATCAGATTGCCACATCGGATGCCTACCTGGCTGGGGAGGCTGCTAGTGACCAAAACAAAACAATAGGCATATTTTGGTCATAAACGTCTACGACCTTCTCACAGAGAAGGTCGTTAATTTCAGTTTACGACCGCCAGCTTTTGACCATCTGTTTTTGGTCACAAAAAGGTCATAAATGGAAAATAATAACCATTCAGTGACGAATAGTCAAGGTCACAAGTTTACATATTTCTTTTAGTGCTAGGGGGATAGATTGGTAAGAAAATACCATCGCTCGTCCCCGACCGCCACTCATAAGGAAGACAATCAATAGTAAATCATGCTCCAACTTCATAGCATAACGAGAGACTATACGTGCATGCTTCGGGAATCACAAACCTTAACACCAATATTCTTAGTAACCAAAACCGTTTACTAGTACCTCCCACATATTCCATCTCTATATCGCAAAACTATTGCAAGGAATCAAACATATCATATTCAGTGATCCACAAGTTTTATGTAGGATTTTATGTCTAACCATGTAATTGACCAATTCCTTTTGACTCTCTAAATAGATATAAGTGAAGCACGATAGTTCAATTCTTTCTACAAAAGACCATGCTCTAACAAATATAAGTGAAGCAAAAGAGCATTCTACAAACAACGGTTTTCTATGTGAAGAGAAACAGGCAATCCAAACTTCAAATGATATAAGTGAAGCACATGAAGCATTTTATAAAGCCATACTCAAAAGATATAAGTGAAGTGCAATGAGCATTCTATAGATCAACCATGACTATCTCATACTAGCATGGTGCATAAAATAAAAGTGAAAAATACACACAAAAGACGCTCCAAGATTTACGCATATCACGTGAACGAAAAGAAGACGAAAACATACCAATACTTGTTGAAGAAAGATGGGATGCCTTCTGGGGCATCCCTAAGCTTAGATGCTTGAGTCTCCTTGAATATTTACTTGGGTTCCCTTGGGCATCCCCAAGCTTGATCTCTTGCCTCTCCTCCTTCTCCTCATACCGAGACCTCCTCGCTCTTTGATCACTTCATCCACACAAGACTCAACAAAAAGCTCGGTAAGATCCGTTATTATAATAAAGCAAATCACTACTCTAAGTACTGTTGCAAACCAATTCATATTTTGTTTTTGAATTTTAGCTACTGTAATATAATTTTTGCATGGATTATTCCACTAATAGAATCGACAGTTTCATCAAAACAAGCAAAACAGTGCATCAAAAACAGAATTTGCCTTAAACATGACAGTCTGTAGTAATCTGAACATTCACCATACTTCTGGTACACCAAAAATTATGACAAATTAGGAAAAAATAAAAAAAAATTATATCAAGACTATGCAAAAAAAATTCAAAAACTTTCGATGTTCCAGTAAAAAATGTAAACTCGCGCACTACAGCCAAAGTTTCTGTTTTTGCACCGCACATACCAACAAGCAATCTACTCATCCTAAAGGAAAATCTTGGCACATTATTTTTATAATAAAATGGAATTGTACAAAGGGATAATTATTTTGAGAATCTTCATGAAAAATTCTACATTGTTTCCATGAGCATGAACACAAGTGTTCAAGGTCGACCCTCACTTCTCCAATGCATAACTCGCTTCTCTTTTGTGAAAAAGTTTTTAATTTCCCCTCTATATTTTTTTGTTTTTAAACTTTATAAAAGAACTCAACAGAAAGAAATGACTCTCTAAAACTTCTGGGTTGTCTCCCTGGCAGCGCTTTCTTTAAAGCCATTAAACTAGGCATAAAGTGCTCAAGTAATGAATCCACCCGGGTCCCAAGGTATATCAAAGCCAATTGTAATTAACAATGATTTGACATTTAGTAATGAGCACAAAGCAACATATATCATGCAATGACGAAGTCTAACTCTCTTCCTATGCATCGGCATGTCATAAAAGAACAATTCATGCACATTAAGTAAAGGCTAGTACATAGCATAAGAAGTTTCTTGCAATTCTTTCGTGTTGGAAACATAGAGAGGCGGAGATGTAGTTCCTCTCTCATAATAATTGCAAGTAGGAGCAGCAAGCACAAGCATATTATATTCATCAAAATCATCATGTGCAACGGTAGAAGGCAACCCATCAACATAATCCTTAATAAGAGCAAACTTCTTAGATATAGTGTAGTTTGGAGAATTCAAAAACATAATAGGACTATCATGTGTGGGTGCAATAGCAACAATCTCGTTCTGAATATAAGGAACTATAGCAAGTTCATCTCCATAAGCATACTTCATATTGGCATCATGGCCACAAGCATAGAAAGCATCCATTTCATCACAAAGGGATATTTCAAATGAATCAACGGGATCATAGCAATTATCATTGCATTCATCCTTCGGTAAGAACGAAGGGACATTAAACAATGTATGAGTTGAAGAGCTACTCTCATTAGAAGGTGGGCACGGGTAGCTAATCCGCTCTTGCTCTGTTTGTTCTTCGCTTTCCTCATCATCTTTTTCATCCAATGGGCTCGCAGTTTCATCAACTTCTTCTTCCATAGACTCCTGCAAAATATTAGTGTCTTCTTAGATAATGAAGACTTTCTCAATAAATACATCAATATCGTAATTGTATTTATAATTATCATAGAAATATTTAAGGATAGCAAAATTTTCAGGTCTATAAATTGAATCATCAAAATCTTCAAACTTTTCAAACAAAGATACAATTTCATAAGCACCCTTAAAAGCATAAATTCCAAGCATACCATTGCAACATTTCAATTTGATCCCATAAAAGTTTTCCTTTTTGAGTCAAGCGATAATCCCTAAAGTATTCACGTTAATCGAACGTTACTCCCATTATCAAGTTGAATGGGGTTTTCTCAGGATTATCAAAGTAGTGCATAATATTTTTCACATAACGAGCATCGAGGGTTTTAGGAGGTTCCCCATCATGAGTAGCAAGTACAACTAACTTTTTTGGTGTTTCATGTAACATATCCATAACTAAAGATAAAGAACAACTTAGAACAGAAAATAAAAACTACTTAGTGATAAAGCAAACAAGCACACACGAGAATATTCACCCCACGCTATTGCTCCCCGGCAACGGTGCAAGAAAAAGGTCTTGATAACACACAAGTATAAGGGATCGTTTGTAGCCTTCTTTGATAAATAAGTGTGTCGAACCCAACGCTGAGCTAAAGGTAGAACAAATATTCCCTCAAGTTCTATCAACCACCGATACAACTCTACGCACACTTGACGTTTGCTTTACCTAGAAAAAGTATGAAACTATTTTGCAAGAATAAAACTATGAGTACTTTGTGAGAATAAAACTACGAATAAATTGCAAGGTAATAAAAGTGGATAGCTTTTGTCAACAAGAAAAACATTTGTCCCTAGGCAATCAATAACAAGTACCGGTAATCATTATTGCAATCTTACATGAGGGAGATGCATGAGCTGACATACTTTCTCTACTTCGATCATATGCACTTATGATTGGACCCCTAGCAAGCATTCACAACTACTAAATATCATTAACGTCATGAAACCCAACCACATTGTTAAGTATCAAGTCCTCTTTATCCCATACGCCATAACCCACCTAATCGGGTTTAAGCTTCTGTCACTCTCGCAACCCACCATAATGAAATCATGAACGTCTTGTAACACCCTACAGCGGGAACCCCCACGTTTGCGCGAGACGGAGGGCACCGTAGGACAGCACCATAAATAAAATATACAATCATAAGGGAAGGTCTTCCTGCCCGGAAAAATCTTCATATTCGGCGGCTTCGCACTACAGGCCAACTGGAGCAGATCGAAAGCTACGCCCCTAGCCATCAGGTCAGATTTGGAAGATTGAACTACATGGCGGATATCCATGGAGACTTGCTCTTCGACGGATTCGAGACCACGGCAGCCGCTCCCTGCCACCACGATGAACATGATGTAAATCTGTCATCGGACCATACCCAGGAAATTGCACCTGTAAGCGCTTTGGCCTTAGATCCGGAGCAGATCACGCCATCCAAGGACGGGAGGCTCAACCCCGCCACGGAAGTTGTAGACTCAGTGGCGTTGGAGCCGCACACAGACCTAACTTCAAGTGACATCTGTGTCACCAGAACCAGGGACTCATCTCCGGCTACGGGCTCCGAACCTTGTGAGTCCGCATACGTCGAGCTTGATCAGTCATCCATCCTCGAATTCAGCTTTGCGGACATCTTCCGGCACTCGCCTTTGGGAAACGTGCTAAACTTATTAAAAGCTCTATCCTTAGCGGGGGACTCTTAGCCGAATTATGTCTGGTTCAAACTGGAGGCTGATGATGGAGAATTTTGCTTCCCACCAGCCACCCACTTCATAGCCACTGTCGACGACTTAACTGACATGCTCGATTACGGCTCCGAAGACATCGACGGTATGGACGATGATGCCGATGAGGAGCAAGGCCAAAACCCACCGTTTACTAGACTCTAGACGACCACTTCTTCGTACAACGTGTACATGGTGGATTGACCTAAAGAACCTAACGACAATGACAAAGAAGATCCAGTCAAGGATAAACCTCCTCCTGGACACAGCCTAAGCACCGGCGTCAGTGGCGCCGCTGTAAGTCACGTCGTGCTAAAACAGCAATACCGGCACGGGAGAAAACAACACTCCGGACGATGCCGAAAACAATGAAGACCCTGTTGAGGCAACTTCCGAACAGGAGGAATAGGAAAACGGGCAAGATAGCTCTGATGAACAGGCCATACATGACGACTCGGAGGACAGTAATCATCTTCCGCTCTCCAAGGAGGAGGTGAGCCTCGGCAACGAGGATTTCGTTGTGCCTGAGGAACCTCTCGAGCAGGAGCGCTTTAAGCTCCGGCTAATAACCACTGCAAGGAGCCTGAAGAAGAAACAACAGTAGCTTCAAGCTGACCAAGATCTGCTCAACGACAGATGGACTGATGTCCTAGCAGCCAAAGAATACGGCCTCAAGCACCCAGCCAAGAGTTACCCGAAGTGCAAATTGCTACCTCAGTTCTATGAGGATGCGCCGGAGCCCGTACCTCCCTCGCGCAATGCGGCCGACCAACCACCACGCGGTTGGGACAATGAGGCCGACCAACTCAAGCCGAACACCAGCCCGCCCCAGCTCATCGTAAAGGCAGAGATAAAACAGCTTGTGGTTACACATATGACCTTCGGCAGGACCTGGACAATAGAGCAGGACATACCAGATCGATCTACGGATCGCGAGGACGTGCCCCGACACATGACGACGGCTATCTATTCTGACGTGACAAGCCTAGTCATGCGCGGGCCGAAAACCGTAGACGGACTCCATCGGAGCTACGTCGCGATGTGGCCCGATATAGAGGCGCCACACACCCTCTTTGCTTCACTGACGAAGTAATGGAGCATGAATTCCCAGAAGGGTTTAAACCCATGAATATTGAATCATACAATGGAACAACTGATCCCGTGGTGTGGATTGAGGATTTTCTTCTTCGTATCCATATGGCCCGCGGAGATGACCTCCACGCCATCAAATACCTCCCGTTAAAACTCAAAGGGCCAGCTCGGCACTGGTTAAACAGTTTGCCTGAAAACTCTATTGGCAGTTGGGAGGATTAGGAAGACGCCTTCCGTGACAACTTCCAAGGTACATATGTTTGGCCACCACATGCCGATGATTTAAGCCACATAGTTCAACAGTCCAGAGAGTCAGCCAGGAAATTCTAGACTAGGTTCCTAACTAAAAAGAACTAGATCGTCGACTATCCGGATGCCGAAGCCCTAGCGGCCTTTAAACACAACATCCGCGACGAATGACTAGCCCACCACCTCGGCCAAGAAAAGCCGAAGTCCATGGCAGCCCTCATGACACTCATGACCCACTTTTGTGCGGGTGAGGATAGTTGGCTGGCCCGTAGCAAAAACACAACAAGCGAAGCAGGCACCTCTGAGGTCAAAAATAGCAACGGCAAGCTCCGAGCAACAGACACAAACACCAAAGCAATGGTGACAATACCGATGACACGACAGTCAACGCCGGATTTAGCGGCTCCAAGTCCGATCAGCGGAAGAAGCCGTATAAAGGAAACAATCAGGGACCATCCAGCTTGGACCGCATATTCGATCGTCCGTGCCATATCCATGGCACCCCAGACAAGCCAGCAAATCATACCAATAGAGATTGTTGGGTTTTTAAATAGGCCAGCAAGTTAAATGACGAGAACAAGGAGAAGGGATCACAAAGCAAGGACGATGACGATGAGCCCCAGCCATCGAACACAGGGGGACAAAAGAAGTTCCCCCCTCAGGTCAAAATGGTGAACATGATATACGCTACCCACATCCCCACGAGGGAGCGCAAGTGCGCGCTCAGGGACGTCTATGTAATAGAGCCAGTCGCCCCAAAATTTAATCCATGGTCATCATGTCCGATCACTTTCGATCGTTGGGATCATCCGACCAGTATCCGTCACGGCGGTTCGGCCGCACTGGTCCTTGACCCAATAATTGATGGATTCCACCTAACACGAGTCCTCATGGACGGTGGTAGCAGCCTCAACCTGCTCTATCAGGATACAGTGTGCAAAATGGGCATTAATCCATGACGGATTAAGCCCACAAAGACTACCTTTAAAGGAGTCATACCAGGTGTAGAGGCCCGCTGTACGGGCTCAATCACACTAGAGGTTGTCTTCAGATCTCCGGATAACTTCTGAAGCGAAGAGTTAATCTTCGATATCATCCCCTTTCGCAGTGGCTATCATGCACTGCTTGGACGAACCGCATTTGCTTGATTCAACGCGGTGCCACACTATGCTTATCTTAAGCTCAAGATGCCCGGACCATGCAGCGTCATAATAGTTAATGGAAACACGGAACGCGCCCTCCGCACCGAGGAGCACACCGCTGCCTTAGCAGCAGAAGTACAGAGTGACCTTTTGAAGAAGAACCTTAATTCGGTGGCCGAGCTCCCGGACAGTGTCAAGAGAGTCCGGACTATTCTACAGTAGGAAAACTCGGCTCGTCATGAGCTCGACTAGCAATTCGGCCTCCGTCCCAGTCCCGACCGATTGGCGGCATTCCTACCGCGCACCCATCACTACGCACTCAAAATACCATGGGCACAGACGGAGGACATAACTAGCTTGTGATCCATAATACGGCTTTACCGTGACCGGACACATATACTTTCACTGTTTCTTTTTCTCCTTTTCAGGTTTCTTTTGCACAGGCCTTCCCCGACGGCTTGATCACCGGTCCTTTCGAAGGATAAATACACCAAGACGGCAGTAAGCATGGATGTGTAGGGGAATTTCTAGGTGGTCTCTTTAACGATCACTCTACCTGTTTTCAGGACCCACATGCAGCTCTCCCTTGGTTGTGGAATTTTAAATAGCCTTTTGCTTATTGCACTATTTGTATGAATGCGCTTGGATGTATTACCAAATTATAATGAAAATAGTTTTGCAGCCCAAATTCTTCGGCCCTAGCTTACTACCCTTTCTTCTTTCCTGTTTTCCTTTTATGTTGATAACTTTATCAGACAGCACCCGTACACTTTGGTACATTTCAATTTGTCAGGGGCTTCATTGCGACCCATAATACGGCAATAAAGTCTGAACACTTTCCACAGTATAGTTCGGCACCCCAAATTTAGCATTATATGCATTGGCTCTGAATCATGTCTTTGGTCAATAGTTGGGTTGCCCGGCTCCTGTTCTTACTACCTCACGTTCCGCTATATCGGCTAGGGTAGTAAAGGGAGAACTACTGTGATTGTGCCCTGGTTTACCCGGATGAGCACCTCAGTAGAGAAGGCCAAAAACTGACTGTCATGATGCGGCGAGAGCCGGTCAGCTCTTCGGAGGTCTCAAATCTTTAGAGATTTTTTCCGCATTATGCGAGGGATCAGTACTTAACCAATCAGGTGTTTACAACATCCTAGTTCGGATACTAGTGGTTGCGCCTATATTTTTACTGTCAAACTCCTATGGTTAAGTGAGGGTGCTAAAGCCGCATAGTCCGATTGCCTGGTTCGTTGCGCTAAACACCTCCTTCAAGGACCAAACAATTGGATCAAGAGTGATTAGATTACATCCTGAACACCCCCGTACTACCTACATGGGGGCTGAAGCCGACGACTGGCCAACTCTCAGATTTCACACAACACGGCCGCCCAGGAGGTAAAATTTTATCTTACATAACGACTTTGTTTCATCATACAAGGCAGAGACAACACGAATGTATTGATTCAAAAATAATGTCTTGCGCACATTGCGTCGCCACAATACGAGACCCCTCCAGGATGTCTTCAAAATACCGCTTGGGCTTGCGGTGCTCCCTGCCCTTAGGCGGTCCCTCGGTCACAAGCTTGACCGCGTCCATCTTCGCCCACCACACCTTGACATGGGCGAAGGCCATGCGCGCACCGTCGATGCAGACCGACCGATTGACGACGTCCAGCCAAGGGCAGGCATTCACCAGCCGCTTCACGAGCCCAAAGTAGTTGCTGGGTATAGCTTCGGCAAGCCATAGCCGGATTATTAAATCCTTCATGGCCAGTTCGGCCACCCTATGCAGCTCGACCAGCTATTTTAGCTGATCGCTAAAGGTCACTGGATGTTCTTGCGCAAGATATTGCGACCAGAACAGCTTCTCTGTTGAGCTCCCTTCTTCGACTCGGAAGAACTCCGCAACGTCAGATACACTGCACGGCAGATCCGCAAACACCCCTGGAGAACTATGAATCCGGGTTAGTAAGAGATACTTCTTCTTCAGATACTTGCTTTGCATACTGAAAGCCTTACCCGCCGCGATTTTCTTGGCCTCCTGGATCTCCTAGAGGGCGCCCTGGGCCTCAACCCGTGCCTCTTCCTTGTTTTGGCGAGCCTTAGCGAGTTTGGTCTCTCGAGCCGAAACATCGCGCTCCAAGGATTCACATTTCTTCACGGCATCCTGGAGATCTTGCTGGACCTCATCAAGCCTGGCCTCGTGCTTCTCACGGGCGGCCTTTTCCTTGGCCTCGGCAAGGGCCTTTTTAAGGAACTCGACCTCGGTTGCCACTCCTACAAATATTATGGCACTACGGTCAATATACATAATTTATTCTTTCCGAATATACAGCAAGTCATTACATACCTTGCTTGTCTTCTAGCTATTTCCTCGCTTGGCCGAGCTCCTCCTCGGCCCGCTCCAGTCTCTGCTTTAGTCCGGCGACCTCCGCAACATGAGAGGTTGCGGATAGCAACGACGCCTGCTTATTCACATAAGACATCTTTTAGTTAGTTTCCTGCGAAAATAAATTGATCCTCTGTACGGCTTTTCTTTCTGAACACCGGACAGTGTCTCAGGGGCTACTATCTATACTAGGACTTTTTCTTTTGCATCACTTACCTCAAAACCTGTCAGTAGGCTGCTGCAGGCTTTGGTCAGTCCGCTCTTGACGGACTGAACCCACTCAATCACCATACCCATAAGGATATGGTGTTCCTCCATAATGGAAGCGCCTCATAGTGCTTCCAGCAGAATATCCGGTGCCTCTGGTTAGACGGAGGTCACCGGCAGGATAGGCACACCTCCTTTTCTCGAAGGAGGATGCTCGCCAGATTTCGGAGCCGTATAGGTCTCCAGAACCGTATTCAGTTGGGGGCCGCACTGAACATGGCCCCCATCGCCAATTTCCATGGGGATCTGCTCCCCCATGTGTCCGGCGGCCGAGGTTTCACCCTCTAGCGCCACCCTGACGGCTTCCTGAACCTCCCCCTCGCGTGGGAAGGTCCTTTGGGACAGCACCTCATCGTCGCCCTTGGCCGTGGGAGAGTGAGCGGCCGGCGGTGACTCGTTGGCCATCGCCTTTGAATCCAACAAAACTCTTGATGAGGATCGCAGGGAGCTGTCGTGGGCTGGACTATAATAGCGTAATTAAACGTGTTAATACCATGAAGGGGAGAGGCCGAATACGTGGACGTATATGGGTTTTCAGTACTCACGAGTTGGCCAGGGGCTTGTCTCGGGGCGTCGCTCTGGGCTGCTGTCGATGTCCCACGCGGAGTTATCCGCGAGGGGGCCTTTCCCCCTCTTGGGCGCCTCCGCCTCCAAATTTGTGGAGGCCGCCCTCTTCTTCCTTCCCCCCCTCAGGGGGAGCTGCTTTCTTCCTCCTCTTCGTCATCATCTTCGGCGGCGGAGGAGTGAGCATCGTTGTCTTCGGATGTCATGTCCGAAGCACCCTTTTGGCGGAGGCCACTTCAGGCCCCCTTGTTTTTCTTCTTGGCCTTCTTCTCCGGCGCCTTGTAAGGCACTGGAACCAACATCTTCGTTAGAAGCGGAATTGCAAGATCTTCGGGCAGCTGAGCCAGACACCGAATCCGCTCCGCCTTCTTTGTCCAGCCATGGAAAAATAAATAAAGAGGTTTAGGTATCTTCTTCGACTAAGCAAGTAAAATGTGCACATTAAAGCGGGAAAACTTACGTCACTGGCGGGACGGGCCAGGGTGTGCCCACGGTCCTCGGTCGTTGCCGGCGGCGTCTCCTTGCCCGTGAAGAGCACTTTCCAGAGGTCCTCGTGCGTAGTTCTGAAGAACTGATGCAAAGTCTGGTGCTTGGCCGGATCGAACTCCCAGAAATGGAAAGTCTGGCTCCGGCATGGAAGGATCCGGCAAACTAGCATCACCTGGATCATGTTGACAAGCTTGGCGTTCTTGTCCACCATGCTTTGAATGCGCGTCTACATCACTATCAGCTCGTCTGACGAAGACCAATTCAGGGCCTTCTCTAGCAAGGAGGTGGGCCGCATTGGGGCGCCGGACTTGAATTTAGGAGCCGCGGCCCAAGTGGCCTCGCGAGGCCCTGTAATATAGAACCATAGTTTCTGCCACTCTTTGACGGTCTCCACGAAAGTACCCTTGGGCCATGTGACATTGGGCATCTTGCTCACCATGGCACCTCTGCACTCCGCGTGTTGGCCGTCCACCATATTTGGCTTCACGTTGAAGATCTTGAGCCATAGTCCGAAGAGGGGAGGAATGCGGAGGAAGGCCTCGCACACGACAATAAATGCCAAGATGTTGAGGAAGAAGTTTGGGGCTAGATCATGGAAATCTAGCCTGTAATAGAACAGAAGTCCGCGGATGAAAGGGTGGAGAGGAAACCCTAACCCGCAGACGGAATGGGGGATGAACACCACCCTCTCATTGGGTTTCGGGGTGAGGGTAACTAGCCCCTCGGCCGGAAGACGGTGGGCAATTTCTTTCGCTAGATACCCGGCCTCCCGAAGCTCGGTGATATCCTTCTCCTTGACGGAGGAGGACATCCACTTGCCTTGTGCTCCAGATCCAGACATGGTTGAGTGCTTTCTTGAGGCAGAAAAGATGAGGACTTGGGCGCTGGAGCTCGAGAATGGAAGTGCAGAGAAAGAAAGAAGGCGTGGGTGAAGAAAGGGAATCCTTATCTCCTTATAAAGGCAGTGAATATCAAGCGCCTCCCCACTCGCCCTAAAACTCGCCTATTCCCAAGGGTTGTGAAAACGACACGGTTGGATTAACCACACCCATATTGATGAGTATCCCGCAATAAGGGGACACGGTCTCTGCTTTGACAAGATGTGCCAATGAAAACCGCATCTCGAAACATGGAACGACAGATGAAAACGGTTCGAAAAAATGACCGAACAGACGTGATGTCACCTTACAAAAAGTTATCAGCGGATTGGACTTGCGAAATATTATACACTTTGCGGTTGTGTGTGGTATTTGTGTTGCAGATCCGGACACGTTTGTTGCATCCGAAGACTGTGTTGGAGTATTCGGAGACGGAACCCGCCTTGCAATGCCGAAGACAATCTGCGCACTGGACACCTCCTCATTGAAGCCTGGTTCAGGGGCTACTGAGGGAGTCCTGGACTAAGGGGTCCTCGGGCATCCGACCTATTAGACATGGGCCAGACTAATGGGTTGTGAATATACAAAGACCGAAGACTTCACCCGGGTCCGGATGGGACTCTCCTTGGCATGGAAGGCAAGCTTGGCATCCAAATATGAAGATTCCTTTCTCTGTAACCGCCCTTATGTAACCCTAGATCCCTCCGGTGTCTATATAAACCGGAGGGCTTAATCCGTAGAGGGGATATACAATTATAGTCAGACATGCTAGACTTCTAGGGTTTTAGCCATTATGATCTCGTGGTAGATCAACTCTTGTAATACTCATATTCATCAAGATCAATCAAGCAGGAAGTAGGGTATTACCTCCGTAGAGAGGGCCCGAACCTGGGTAAACATTGTGTCCCCCGTCTCCTATTACCATCGACCTTAGACGCATAGTTCAGGACCCCCTACCCGAGATCCGCCAGTTTTGACACCGATAATCACCATCATGATCCTTGCCCCGGAGGCGTTCCGGCGCCACCGCGAGAGAGGGGGAGAGAGTCCCCCTCCTTCTTCTTCTTCCTTGCCCTCCCCCCTAGATGGTAGGAGAGTTCCCCCTCTGGTCCATGGCCTCCATGTGTGGCACCCCAGCTCAGAGAAACCGGAACACCCCGTATTCCAGCCCAGAGATCGAGGAGAAGTCTTATGGAATACGACACTTCTTAGCATAGAACAAATCAGCTCTTTATTACAAGCTATATGGGTACAAGGGGATTACATCAGCACGACGACACTACGCCTGCCACGGTTCCTCCATGCAAGCAGCAGAACAACAGGAAGCAGCAGAATAACTACTGGCAACGGAACAACGACGATGGTGATGAACTCCACTCTGCAGGGACTCCCGCTGGAACGCTTATCCTAACTCGCAAACAAGGGATCCACGCCAAACAAGCAATCAAATCTGGCAGGACCTGCAAACTGGAATGACACGCCAGGTTAGTACATTGAATGTATGAAAGTGTAACTATCCCTAGGTGGTTTTGGTAATTCCTAACAACATATAGCTCATTGAGCTAACACTATTTCAACATAAAATATTTCAGAAAAGCTCAATGAATGGCATGCATGGATGAGAAAAGTGGACCCCTCAAAATGCTAAGGACAAAAGGATTGGCTCAAGCTCGAAGCTCAAGACTCTACATTTTATATTTTAGTGATCCAAGATCACATTTAGTCTATAGGAAAAGCCAATACTATCAAGGAGGGATTAGGTGTTGCTTAATGAGGTTCTTGCTTCATAGTGCTTAGTGATATGCTCCAAAACCCTCAACTACTTTCCCACATCCACATATGACCTAAACCAAAAATCAAACTCAGCCCCACCAATGCCTTCTATCCGGCGCCACCGAGTTCAGATGTCACAACCACTGCCACAAACCCTAGTAAAATTGGTTTCACCGATAGGGATCTCGCTCTCACCGAGATGGGATTGTAATCTCTCTATTTCCCTTCGTAACGTTTCGGTCTCACCGAGATGAGCGATCGGTCCCACCGGGATTGCAATGTAAACTCTCTGTTTCCCTTTCGTAACATTTCGGTCCCACCGAAATGAGCGAACCCGTCCCACCGAGTTTACCTGACCAACTCTCTGGTTAGCTTATTACCAAAATCGGTCTCACCAAGTTTGTGTAGTCGGTCTCACCGAGATTATGTTATGCCCTAACCCTAACCATATCAGTCTTACCGAGTTGCATGTCGGTCCCACCGAAAACCCTAACGGTCACCAGGTTTACTGAATCGGTTAGACCGAGTTTCTTGATTCGGTCCCACCGAGATTGGTAAATTGTGTGTAACGGTTAGATTTTGTGTGGAGGCTATATATACCCCTCCACCTCCTCTTCATTCATGGAGAGAGCCATCAGAACAAACCTACACTTCCAACTTACATTTTCTAAGAGAGAACCACCTACTCATGTGTTGTGACCAAGATGTTCCATTCCTACCATATGAATCTTGATCTCTAGCCTTCCCCAAGTTGCTTTCCACTCAAATCTTCTTTCCACCAAATCCAAATCCAAATCCTGTGAGAGAGAGTTGAGTGTTGGGGAGACTATCATTTGAAGCACAAGATCAAGGAGTTCATCATCAACACACCATTTGTTACTTCTTGGAGAGTGGTGTCTCCTAGATTGGAATGGTGTCACTTGGGAGCCTCTAACAAGATTGCGGAGTTGAACCAAGGAGTTTGTAAGGGAAAGAAGATCGCCTACTTTGTGAAGATCTACCGCTAGTGAGGCAAGTCCTTCGTGCCATGGTGGGATAGACAAGGTTGCTTCTTCGTGGACCCTTCTTGGGTGGAGCCCTCCGTGGACTCGCGCAGCCGTTACCCTTCGTGGGTTGAAGTCTCCATCAACGTGGATGTACGATAGCACCACCTATCGGAACCACGGTTCAAAAATCACCGTGTCTCCAAATTCCATTTGATTTCTCCAAACCCTTCCCTTTACATTCTTGCAAGTTGCATGCTTTATTTTCCGCTTCTCATATACTATTTGCATGCCTGCTTGAATTGTGTTATGATTGCTTGACTTGTGCTAAGTTTGCTAAAATCTGCCAAAGACTCAAATTGGGAAAAGGATAGATTTTTATTTAGTCAAGTAGTCTAATCACCCCCCCTCTAGACATACTTCTGATCCTACAGGTGGTATCGGAGCTTTGGTCTCCATTTGCTTTGATTTCCATAGCTTTTGGTGGTCATAGCCTTGGTTTCACAACCTAGGAGAGTATGGCGTCTAGCGAGGGAAACTACCACCGTAGAGGTCCTTACTTTGATGGTACTAATTTTGCTAGTTGGAAGCATAAGATGAAAATGCATATTCTTGAACATAACCCTGCCGTTTGGGCTATTGTGTGTATTGGCTTGCAAGGTGAATTCTTTGATGGGAGAGAACCGAACCATGAAGCTACCGCGAAAGAGTTGAAGATGCTTCAATACAATGCTCAAGCTTGTGATATACTCTTCAACGGATTATGCCCCGAAGAATTCAAAAAAATCAGCCGTCTTGAGAATGCAAAGGAAATTGGGGATACTTTGATTGACATGCACGAAGGTACCGACTCCGTCAAGGAATCCAAATTGGATGTGCTTCAAAGTCAACTTGACAAGTTCAAGATGAAGGATGGTGAAGGCGTCGTTGAAATGTACTCTAGGCTTGCTCTCATTACAAATGATATTGCCGGCTTAGGAAGTGAAGAGATGACCGACAAATTCATCATCAAGAAGATCCTTAGAGCCTTGGATGGAAAATATGATACCGTGTGCACATTGATCCAAATGATGCCCAATTACAAGAATCTCAAGTCAACAGAGGTCATTGGAAGAATTGTTGCTCATGAGATGTCACTCAAGGATAAGGAGGAGATGCACAACAAGTCAAGTGGTGCTTACAAAGCCTCATGTGAAGCTCCCACATCATCAAGTGAGAAACAAACCTTCAATGAAGAATTGAGCCTAATGGTGAAGAACTTCAACAAGTTCTACAAGAGTAGAAGCAAGGAAAGAAGTTCCAAGTCAAGATCCTACAAAGACAAAAGATCTTCCAGTCGAGAGCGCAATTGCTACAATTCTGGAAGACCCGGACACTACTCCAATGAGTGTACGACTCCCTACAAAAGAATAGAAGAATCACCTAAGAGGAGAAGTAAAAGAGAAGAATCACCGCCAAGAGAGAGAAGGAGTAGAGATGATCGTTATGAAATAAGAACATCCCGGAGAAGCAAGGATTCGAAAAGGAAGGACAAGTCATCAAGGAGCTACACAAAACAAAGACATCAAGCTCATGTTGGTGAATGGGTATCCGGTTTCGAATCCGACCATCACTCCGAGAGAATCTATCACTCTGACTCAGTACATACTCAAGATGAAGGTGTTGCCGGTCTAGCACTTGTGTCAACCAACTCCTACGACATATTTGATTCACCAAATGAGGGACTTGGAAGATGCTTCATGGCTAAAGGCCCAAAGGTAACACACCCCGAGTATGTTGATTTCAATAGTGATGAAGATGACTTTCTAGGTGATGATGATTTACTTATTGACAACTCTAGTGATGAATACTATGATGAAACGTCAATTAATCATGCTAATCAAGATAAAACGAATGACGATGATAAGGAGAAGATTGATCTCGTAACTAAAGAACTAAACACTCTTAAGTTAGCTCATGAAACTATCTTAGGGGATCATCGAGAACTTTTAAGGACTCATGAGAAGTTACGCTTTGAAAAGCTCAACCTTGAGCAAGAGCATGAGTTCTTAAAGGCAATCAATGATGATCTTCGCAAGAAAAGTTCTTCTTACATTGCCAAGCGTTTACTCTTATCTACTTACATGCCTCAAGTCAAGTCTAGTAACAAGAACAAGAAGGATTCTTCCTCTAGTAGTAACAATAATCATGTTAAATCCAATGTTGTTGCTTCTAGTAGTTCTCTTGATTCCACTAATGATTCTCTTAGCCAAGTTACACTTGAGCAAGAAAACAGCTTATTGAAGGGAATTATAGAGAAAGGTGTGTTACAAGAGCCTTGCCGGGAGTAAGCAATTCGAGGAAATTGTACGCAAGCAAGGAAGGCACCGGAAGAACCAAAGTGTTGGTTTTGAACGAAAGTTCAATGACAATGGAGTTGAGTGGGAAGAAGATCAATACCCCAAGACGAAGTTTGTTCCTCAACAAGAGAAGTATGATCCTACTTCCTTCAAAGGGACACAAGCTCAAGATGATCTTCCACCACAAGACCACAAGCAAAAAGGCAAGGATGAGCTTCAAGAGGAGATTGATGCATTTGAAGAAGCTCCCAAAGCCTTGGTCAAGTGGGTTCCCAAGACTACGTCAAGTTCTACTTCATCAAGTACGACTACAACTCCAAGGATTCCCATCAATATGGTGTGGATCCCGAAGAAGAAGAACTAGAGAGTTCTTGAGGGTGACTCCGCCAACATACTTCACTCATATCATTTTGGCAAGGACAAGTGCAATCAACTTCCACATCTTGCACTAGTTCATGGAGTCACAAACCCTCTTGTTGGTAAGACAAGGGACAAGGTAACCTAATGCTTTCATAGACATCATTTTGTGTGTGCATCACTCTATGTCTATGGATATCCTTGTTTGTTCCTTGTGGGACTAACCCGTGTAGGTATTGAAAGTGCAACTCACTCCAAAGGATTCCAAATGATCTACATCAACATTGAGCATCCACATCTTCAACACCTACATGAAGTCATCATCGACAAAACCCAAGGTTAGTTCATCCCTCTAAGGGGGATCTCACATCTAGGGGGAGCTTTACTCTAAGAATTGAGTTAAAGCAACTCTAATGGTGTGAACACATCAATACATTATGTAAAAGTGGCAACCCCACTTGAGCTTAAACGATGAGTATGACCTATGATCAAATGTTCTCATTTGACTCTAAGTCAATATACTCATATATATATATATATATATATATATATATATATATATATATATATATATATATATGACCTAGTCATCTCCAATTGATTGATAGATGCTAGAATTGGTTGTGCATGCTTTGCCACATATTTCATTTGTCATTTTATTGTGTGAGCATGTTGGTTGCATATTTTACTCATTCGAGGACATCCACTTGTAGTTTTGCTTGTTTGGTTTCTTTTTCGTTTGCCAAGTGGATGGACAAGAATGCCTAAGAACCTTCTCTAGCTATCTATCCTTTTCTTGTCTCAAACTCTATTCATGCTACATCACAAAGTTTGATCAAGTCAGATTCGAACCACTCTGTGTGAGGAGCACTCGGAGTCCCCGATTCGTCATAGACTTAAACTTCCAAAACTTCTTTGTGTGTTTCGGTCTGACCGATTCTTCCATTTCGGTCATACTGAGATCACTAAGTCGATCTAGGTTTTCAATCTCGGTGCAACCATTTGAACATTTCGGTCACACCGAGTTGCAGTAACTGCTTGCAGTAATGCATCTCGGTGCCACCGAGTTGTTCCACTCGGTCACACCGACAGGGTCGGGCTATATATATCCACGGGCAATTTTTTTTGGAAATTTCTCCAAACTCTTTCGCCCGCGCTCAACACGCTCTGCCTCCAGGGTCTCTGGATCGTCCTCCTCGTCGCCAGCTGCCTCCCGCCGCTGGTCTCCACTACCGTCAACGGGAATCATCTCCGTCATTGCCGCCGTAGCAAGTCCATCGCTGAACTAAGGTATGGACTTGATCCTTGTGCTAATCACTCTTCGATTCCTAGCACATTGTTTTCGCCATGTATCTTGCCACGATTGAGATCATCTTATCCAGTCAAAATGCTCCGTAGATTAGGTTTGGATTGAAAATTTAGGGTTAGGTTTCCGCCGAAACCATCTCGGACCCACCGAGTTGTAGAAATCGGTTCCACCAATTTGGCCAAGGCCATTGCAAATGTGATTCTCGGTCTGACCGATAATTGCAAATCAGTGTGACTGAGTTCAGGACTTTGTGAAACCCTTGCAGTCTCGGTGCCACCAAACTGTGACTCGGTCTGACCGAGTTCACTAGTTTAGGTTCCTAAAGATGCTTCGGTATCACCGAGTTTACAAATCGGTAGATCTGAAATGCTTTCTGTGGAAAACTAATACTAAGTTTTTAACTCATTCTTTTGCAAAAACCTCTGTATTTTGTGATGCTCATCCCCTCTATCTCATCTATATCTATTCATAGGGTCAGCTGTCAGTGTTTGCAACATATCTGATCAGAGTGACAGCCAAAACAGAGAAGAGGAGCAGGTTCACTTGAGTGAGGGCACTAGTCCCTCCAGTTCCTCAGATGAGGGCAGCGGGAGCACTCCAAGCAACTTACCCAAAGCTGCCACCAGGGCCAGAAAGAAGAAAACCTCAGATTTTGAGGATGAAGATTATGTGGCAGAAGAGGATGAAGCCACATCGAGAAAGGTGCTCAAGAAGGAATATGGCACAGCTGCAGCCACCAAGCCTGGATTGAACAGGAAAATCCTAGCCAAGAGAACTCCTATGCCGAAGGTCAAAGGATCAACCAAAGAAACTGAGAAATCTGATCCCAAAGAGCCAGAAGTGACTGAGAAGAAGAGGAAGGAAAGTGTCAAGAAGACCATGGCCAGGGTTGTTGGAAAGCCTTCCATGATGGAAGAAGAAGAAGAGGTTGCTGCACCAGCACCTAAAGCTCAGAAGCTTATGGGTGATGCCATCAGTTCAGGGGCTGCTTCATCAAAGCCCAAAGAAGCACTCAAGGCTGCTTCAAAGCCCAAGAATGCACCCAAGAGGAATACTAGGAACATACCAGCTGCTGAGAAGAACAAGGCCCCACTGCCTAAAGTTGTTGCTGAAGAAGAAGAAGATGAAGAACATGTCTTGAGAAAGTTGAAGCCTAAAATTCTAGATCACAATGATGATCATCCTATAGCTGAGAACATGAAGCTGAGAAATGATGTAGGACTAAGACAGTGGAGATTGACTGATCCCTATGCAGTCAGGAGGAGAACTGTTGTGGACTACAGGTTCCATACAAAGGAACAGCAGGATTTTTATGAGACAGTGCTGCTAGACAAGAAGCCAATTGTCTGTGATATGAGATGGGTGGACTGGAAATATATCAAGGAGAATGAAGAACACTATCCTGGTGTGTATGACAATTTCAAGGGTTGTGGAGTGGATGACTTTGTTGGGCATAAGCTCACAAAGTGGAATGATGAGCTTATAATGCAGTTCTACTCCACAGCATACTTCTATCCAGATGGGAGGATAGTATGGATGTCTGAAGGTACTAGGTACCAATCAACTATTGAAGAATGGGCCAATCTGATCAATGAACCTAAGGAGAAAGAGGATGACTTGGATGTCTATGCCAAGAAGAAGATGGATCCCATCTTTATGGCACATATGTACAAGGAGATCCCAGATGCTGCTGTTGAAACACACAAGTTTGGATCAGTACATTATCTTCTGTCAGGACTGCCAACCATCAACTGGATCCTCAGGCACACTGTTTTGCCTAAGTCAGGTGATCACAACATGATCAGAGGCCATGCTACCAATCTACTTCACTTATTTCATGTGCCTCAAAAGTTCAAGGTCATGAGCCTCGTAGTGGAAACTATCAAGAGGACAACTGCTGATCAGAAGAGAAGTTGTGGGTATGCCCCATAGATCTAGGAGCTAATTAACTCCAAGATGGGCACAAGAACATACTTGTTGGACAAGGAACACATGCCTATCTACCCAGATTTTGAGGACAACACAGTGGTTATGGATGAAGATGAACCATCTTGTGTGCAAGCACAAGCAAAGAAGGAGAAGGCAAGGACTGAGAAGGCTGCCAAGATGCCAACCATTGATGAGGCATCTGAGTACTTCCTGAAGAGCAAGCAAGATCAGCTTCGCTACTTGATTGCATCCACTCCAAGGATTGAGAAGGGGTTGGCCACCCTGACTCAAAACCAGGAGAGCCTGGAGAGGATCATGGAGTAGAAGTTCTATGACTTGGATGTGAAGGTTACTGAGATCCAGCCTGTCGTTGGGCAACTCCAAGATGACATGTAGGAGAGGAAGGGAAAGACAACCACTGAGGCGTTTGCTAGAGTGCCCAGAGCTCAGAGATTAGCTGCGGTGCCAGTGATAGACACAAGAGCAACTTCATCTACACTAGCTACAGCTTCAGCGCCACCAGCTCCAGCACCTACTCCACCATCTCCAACTTCATCAACTGATGCCTTCATCCTTGGAGTCATTTCTACACCACCACATCAAGACCAAGCCTGAGAGTCGATTTAGTACTATGCATTTTCTATGAACTTTTTGGTAACTTGTTGCCAAGAAAATGGTATAGATCATAGGCTTCGAGAGAGAGTGTTTGCTTTTGTTCTCTCTTGTTTTGGTGCTTGAACTTTGTTTGCTTGTTTGATATACTTTATGCATGTGTGATACTTGGATGATCATGTGTTTGATCATATGCTACATTAATGCTTGTTGGATGATATTATCCTTTTATCTCTATATGATCATTCACTTTGCTTGGTGATGAGTGCATGTATTTTAATTATTATCATTTTGAGCGCTCCATCAAGATGTATGTGACATGGGAGAGTAACTCATGATCCTAACTCATTGTGCATTTGCAGTCCAAAGAAAATCTTAAACTATGCACAAATTTAGGGGGAGCTCTCACATTTCACATACTTCTCAAAGCGACAATGCTTTTCAATCCTATTATCATTTGTCGAAGCTTTTATCTATATGTTGTCATCAATTACCAAAAAGGGGGAGATTGAAAGTGCAACTATCCCTAGGTGGTTTCGGTAATTCCTAACAACATATAGTTCATTGAGATAACACTATTTCAAGATAAATATTTCAGGAAAAGCTCAATGAATGGCATGGCATTGATGAGAAAAGTGGACCCCTCAAAATGCTAAGGACAAAAGTATTGGCTCAAGCTCAAAGCTCAAGACTCTACATTTTATATTTTAGTGATCCAAGATCACATTGAGTCTATAGGAAAAGCCAATACTATCAAGGAGGGATGAGGTGTTGCTTAATGAGGTTCTTGCTTCATAGTGCTTAGTGATATGCTCCAAAACCCTCAACTACTTTCCCACATCCACATATGACCTAAACCAAAAATCAAAACTCAGCCCCACCAATTCTTTCTATTCGGCGCCGCCGAGCTCAAATGTCATAGCCACTGCCACAAACCCTAGGAAAATCGTTTTCACCGATAGGGATCTCGGTCTTATCAAGATGGGATTGTAATCTCTCTGTTTCCCTTCGTAATGTTTCGGTCTCACCGAGATGAGCGATCAGTCCCACCAAGATTTCAATGTAAACTCTTTGTTTCCCTTTCGTAACATTTTGGTACCACCGAAATGAGCGAACCGGTCCCACCGAGTTTACGTGACCAACTCTCTGGTTAGCTTATTACCAAAATCGGTCTCACCGAGTTTGTGTAATCGGTCTCACCGAGATTACAATATGCCCTAACCCTAACCATATCGGTCCTACCGAGTTGCATGTCGGTCCCACTGAAAACCCTAACGATCACTAGGTTTACTGAATCGGTTAGACCGAGTTTCTTGATTCAGTCCCACCGAGATTGGTAAATTGTGTGTAACGGTTATATTTTGTGTGGAGGCTATATATACCCCTCCACCTCCTCTTCATTCATGGAGAGAGCCATCAGAACATACCTACACTTCCAACTTACATTTTCAGAGAGAGAACCACCTACTCATGTGTTGTGACCAAGATATTCCATTCCTACCATATGAATCTTGATCTCTAGCTTTCCCCAAGTTGCTTTCCACTCAAATCTTCTTTCCACCAAATCCAAATCCTGTGAGAGAGAGTGAGTGTTGGGGAGACTATCATTTGAAGCACAAGAGCAAGGAGTTCATCATCAACACACCATTTGTTACTTCTTGGAGAGTGGTGTCTCCTAGATTGGATAGGTGTCAATTGGGAGCCTCCGACAAGATTGTGGAGTTGAACCAAGGAGTTTGTAAGGGCAAGAAGATCACCTACTTCATGAAGATCTACCGCTAGTGAGGCAAGTCCTTCATAGGCGACGGCCATGGTGGGATAGACAAGGTTGCTTCTTCGTGGACCCTTCTTGGGTGGAGCCCTCCGTGGACTCGCGCAGCCGTTATTTTTTACCCTTCGTGGGTTGAAGTCTCCATCAACATGGATGTACGATAGCACCACCTATCGGAACCACGTCTCAAAAATCACCATGTCTCCAAATTGCATTTGATTTCTCCAAACCCTTCCCTTTACATTCTTGCAAGTTGCATGCTTTATTTTCCGCTGCTCATATACTATTTGCATGCTTGCTTGAATTGTGTTATGGTTGCTTGACTTGTGCTAAGTTTGCTAAAATCTGCCAAAGATTAAAATTTGGAAAAGGATAGATTTTTATTTAGTCAAGTAGTCTAATCACCCCCCTCTATGCATACTTCCGATCCTACAATGTACTTGCAAGCTCACAGCAATCAAGACAAACAACAACATGGCAATTACAGGTTACTTAGCAATGATGAAAACGATACTATCAGAACAATATGGTATGTACAACATGATACAGCTAGAACAATACGAGCATGGCATGAACGTAAGAACATGATGATACTAGCATGTAACATGATGACACTACCATGCACCAACTTACTCTGCTCGGGTTACCTCATAACCATCACACGCATAAGCTTACCATCATAGACATCACACGATCATCTCAGGATCCAATCAAGCTTGGTATTAACAATATCGCAGTAATCATTACATGACCACAAGGAGCTTGACCTTTACCCTTGACTCTTGCATAACACCACAAATATTCAACAACTCGCTATCCTCGATATCATGGTGATCCTCTCACGATCACATAAAGATCAACCAACTTCTCTCATCATCAAACCAGGGTTGTTATTAAGCAAGTTATTATTATTACTGTTGACCCATAGTGTGACAGACTATGAACTGGGCCCATATCCGCGGGCGCGGCTATCGATAGATTTAACACACACTCTGCAAAGGTTAGCACATTGTACCCACACCACGGAACCCATGGCCTCGTGCTCCCATTCGGGTGGACCAATAGCATTCCGACAAAACCGATCTATTGCTATCACACTCTCCCATCCACTCCGACAAACTCCCCTTTGGGCTAAGTCATGGGTGGCCCCGATGTCAACTCGTGACATCCCCCACCTACGTGGCCGGCCACCCTCGTGGCAAAACAATAAACGCTCCCAAATGGGGATAAAGTTATATCAATCACCACAACAGGCACACAAGGCTTATGTCGTCCTACCCGAACAAGGTAGCACCCGCGCATAACCTTCCCTCGTTGGAGGCACCGGCGAGTGGCATGACAATAGTCCCATTTAGGACCCCCCATAAGGCAAGTGTGGCTGCACTGGTCAGCTCGATTTGTTGGCACCATGACTCAGCCAACAGTTGCTCAAGTTCATTATTATCCAGTTAAACTTGAATGCAATAAGCTGAGCCATATCAAAATGACATGATGCAACTATAATGCATGATATCAACATAAGCATGGGGGTGCAACATAATCATCAAGCATATCAACAACAATAAATCATATATTCGAATGAGCATGGCATACTGATGAGCATGAATATCACAAGTATAACACTACTCATAGCATAACATGACCACTACCATCAACAATATAAATACCAAGCAAGAACATATCAATAATACTACCAAGTAAGCATGTAACCAGATGCAACAGAACATGCATAGCAACAGTACTAGATAGCAGACGATAAGCATGCATCAGAACGAACATCACTACTACCAGCATGTACTACTACCAAGCATGACATGTAACAATATTACTAGCAAGATGTACAAGATAACAAGATGCAAAAGAGTATCACATGAAGGTGAACACAGATCTATAAACATAACCGAAACAACGATAGCAGTTGCGTACAAACAAGCACTTTTAAATGTTCAAGTATAAAACCATGGCTACTTCATGGCTATCATACAAGTGGTTGTTGTGGCTTGCCTGGGAATGAAGAATACAACGGGGAGAAGTGCGGAAAGCTCGCCGAAGGAATCACCGGAAAGGGTTCTCCCTCGGAGGGGGCTGATTAGGGGCAAGGGCAATAAGGTTACTTTCACTGTGTGAAAACATTATGAAATATGTACCAACATAACGGGATCGACGAGACGAAGAAGTGGGCTTTGGAATCATCTCATTCGGAGCTACGGCCGCGAAGATATAAATGTTCGAAACCGAGGGACTATTCTGTAAAGGACAGGCCCCTGGCGGCTGAACCGAAAGCGCCTTTCTAGGGAATATGTCTTCTGCACAGTGAAACGATTCCTCACCAGAAGTATATTCGGAATAAGCTTTCCATAACTGAAAACGTACTTGCCGGAAAACCATTTCCACTTAAAACAGATGGGTCCATGGGTATAGCCACTTACAGGTGGGGTCGGGGGAGGGCTGGCGCGGTCGTCGTCTTCCTCCTCCCTCTGTCCCGACCAAAACAGAGGAGGAGCAGGGGACGTGGCGCCGACGACGGGCCTAGCCAGCTCCGACCACCTCCGACTAGACGAAGGTCTCTGGCGAGCTCACCGAGGAGGACCGCGACGAGGGAGGGCAGCAGAGACGGCGGGGAGAGACCATGGGGATTGCTGCAGCAGCGGGCAGAGGTGGGCTCCGCCGATGAGCCCGGACGTGTTCGATCGTCTCCGGTGAAGCTGAGACCACCGGCGGGTTCCTGGTGCTGTAACGCATCCTTCCAAAGGAAGAACCAGCGCCGGGGAGGAGCGGAACAGCGGTGCACCACGGAGGTAGACAGCAAGGGCGGCGGCCGGTCATGGGGAGGCACGACCACGGCGGCTCTGGCGGCGAACTAAGCAGATGGGGAGGTGAGACGTAGTGGGGTGAAGCTAGTGGTGAGAGTTGGAGGTGGAGGGGAGGCTAGGCTCCATAAATTTGAGAGAGAGCCGAGGCAGCCATGGCGGACGGCGGCGGACAGAGACAAAGTGGGGCAGCTCCGGTGGGTGGAGAAGGCATAGGATGGAGATGAGAGGTGCGGAGGAGGTCTAGGGGGCTACTTATAGTCTCGGGGCAAGCTCAGGAGCGCTCTAGACTCTGCTAGCCAACAATGGGTGTGCGGGCGGTAGTCAGGTCACGGATGAGCTCGATGTCGTCTAAGAGACAGCAAAACAGGAAAGGAGCAGAGCACAGTGCTAAGCAGAGGCTCATGGGGAAGATCTAGGACAAGATGATGCATTGAGACGACGAAGGAACGGACGAGCACATCGCTGCAGCTTCCGGAGCGCGTCGGTTTGGCACGTCTGCCTCATGATCACTGTGTGAGCTGGCGCAGACGGTGCACTCCTAGCGGCCAAACTGTGTCAACTGGATAGGGCATGCTAAAGTTAAGGTCGTGAAGCAAAGAAACGAGCACAGGGATATAAGATGAGACCATAGCTAGCAAAAAACCAAACTAACAGCAAGGTGTTTTGAACTTTCTTGTGTTCACATGCTTGGAGATTAAGGATAAGATTTGACTGGCTTTGATAAATCACTAAGGTGATTAAGATTGCAAGGTTTCGGCTCAAGAAGAAGTGTTAAGCTAGCACTTGCAGTACAAAATGCCACACTGTCCAGAAATGCAAATGTTGAAGTTGCACTCTCATACTTGCCTGAATTGACCTGAAACTTGGCAAGGCATAATTATATGTTCATATAAGTGTGCCATAAAATTTTCATACTATTTGGACAAGCCAAAGTGGTACTTCTTTCATAATGCACCTCTCTGAACAAAATCTTGGAAAAACTGTAGAGGGCAAATGGATGGATGAATTGAGCCAAAATTTGGTGGAGAGATGTTTTATGGGTAGGAGCATGATCTAGTAATTTTTCAGAATTAATGAAGCAATGTAAAATATACTTGCTTCACAACCTGAAAATATTGCCAGAATCAAATATTTGATCATGTGCTCACATAGATGATTGGATGGAGCTGAAAATTGGAGGAGTGTGATAATATGAGCGCATTAAGGAGTGTGCAAAATTTCAACTCATTTGTGTTATCCTAGATAGTACTTCCTTCACAAAGAATTCCTTCAGACAGGAACTTTGAAAAATTGCTCAGGAATATTCACTAGAAACTTGAGTTGAATTTTGACAAGAGGCAATGATATGGACATGAAAAGGTGTACAAAAAGTTTGGGGTCAATCAAGCAAAGATAAATGAACCTTCCTTCTCAAAGAGCCACTGAGGGCAGAATGTGAAAAGGAATATTTCTGAATTATCTTTGATGACGCAAAGCAAGGATTTTGACATATTTGAGCAAGATATGACCCAATTTTTTTTTGAGAATTATTTGGGAATTTTGGGAGTGACAGAAATATAGGTTGCTTCACAACCTAGGGCAAAAAGGATTATTCCTTTAATAGAAAAGGAATATTCCCTAGAAAAATAATATTGGGGTTGGGCCAAGATGAAAATTGCAAGCTCTTGGGATGGATATGAGGATGACAAGCCACTCTGGAAAGGAAGAAGAGGTCATCTTCTCCAGTTTCCAGACCACATAGCCACAGAAAAAGAAAACTCAAGCAAAATCCTCAGAAAATTAAAAGAAAAAGAAAGGGCCAAAAATCATGGTGTGACACCATGGCGGCAGAGGGGAGGGATCCCCTCCGAGATTGGATCTCCCTCTTTGTTCTCTTCTGTTTCGCGTTCCCCAGATCTGGCCGAAAACCATTTCTTATATTCCCGAAGATCCGTAACTCCGATTGCGTTGAGATTTTAACACGATTCTTTTCCGGATATAAGCTTCCTTGCGCCGAAAGTAGAGCCCCAATCGACGTACGAGATGAGCACAACCCACCACCATGCGCCTGGCCCCTGGGGCGCAACCTAGTGTCTTGTGGGCACTGTGGGCCCCCGTTTGCATTGATTCCAAGTCCCAAAAATCACATATATTCCAAAATAATTACCCATAAAAATTTATCGCCTTTGACTTCATTTGATATGGATTTTCTGCTAAACAAAAAACTTGCAACAAACAGGAACTTGCACTAGGCACTTGATCAATAGGTTAGTCCAATAAATCATATAAAATATTGCAAAAAATATGTAAAAGTTGTATAATATTGGCATGAAACAATCAAAAGTTATAGATACGACGGACACGTATAATGGTGTATCAAGTCCATGTATTTCTTCAATATGATGTAAATTTTTAAAATCCTCTGCTTTAATACCTTTTTCCTTCATACTTTTCTTTGCCTCTTGCATATCTTTAGGACTTAGATATAAGATACCCCTCTTCTTTGGAGTGGGATTAGGCGGTGATTTAGGAAGAGTCGAGTCATCATAATTTTTCAATATGTTACTCAATAATTCCTCAGCTTGTTCAACAGTTCATTCCCTGAAAACACAACCGGCACAACTAGAAGCATCTGTTAGTCCATTATAGAAGATATCAAGTATTTCATTTTTCTTAAGAGGATGATCAGGCAAAGCATTAAGCAATTGTGGAAGCCTCCCCCAAGCTTGTGGGAGACTCTCTTCTTCAATTTGCACAAAATTAAATATTTCTTGTAAGGCAACTTGTTTCTTATGAGCAGGAATAGAATTTTCAAAGAAGTAATAAATCATATCCTAGGGACCATGCACACAACCAGGAGAAAGAGTATTGTTCCATATCTTAGCATCACCCTTTAACGAGAATGGAAATAATTTGAGAATATAATAGTAGCAGATTTTCTCATCATGAGCAAATAGGGTGGCTATGTCATTTAATTTGGTAACATGTGCATAACTGTTTCAGTTTCATAACCATGGAAAGGATCAGATTCAACCAAAGTAATTAACTCTGTGTCGACAAAGAATTCATAATCCTTATCATCAACAAAGCTAGGTGAAGTAGCAAACTTTGGATCACATTTCATTCTAGCATTCAGAGATTTTTCTTTCAATTTGCATAGTAATTTCTTAAGATCATCTCTATCATTGCAAGCAAGAAAATCTCTAGCTGTCTCCGCATACATAAAATAACCTTCAGGTACCTTAGGAAATTCATATCTAGGAGAGCTAGGTCTAATAGGTGTTTCAAGATTTTCAGTTTCCAGTACTTCATTAGTTTCAACATTCTCAATATCTTTAGCTCTAGCAATTTGTTCATCAAGAAATTCACCTAGTGGCATATTATCATTAATTAAGTTACTAGCATCATCATAAGCATCACCCATAGTAGAAGTATCATCATCAATAACTCGTGACATATCAAGATTATTAGCATGTGGCGGTGTTGCAAGTTTAGTCAAAATAGAAGGTGAATCAAGTGTAGAGCTATATGGCAGTTCCTTACCTCCCCTCGTCTTGGAGGGAAAAATCTTAGTCTTTGTATCCTTCAGATCCTTCATAGTGATAAATAGATAATAATCCCATGTTACTCAACAAATATAGTTGTGCTCCACGGCAACGACGCCAGAAAAAGGTCTTGATAACCCACAAGTATAGGGGATTGCAATAGTTTTCGAGGGTAGACTATTCAACCCAAATTTATAGATTCGACACAAGGGGAGCCAAAGAATATTTGCAAGTATTACCGGCTGAGTTGTATATTCAACCACACCTGGATATGAAATATCTGTAGCAAAGTGATCAGTAGCAAAGTAGTATGATAGTTTTGATACCAGTGGTAATAGTAGCAATAGTAACAGTATCAGTAGTGATGATTTTCTAGCAAGTATAACAATAACAACAGTAGTAACTTAGCAAGAACAATATATGGAGAAATTCATAGGCATTGGATCGGTGAATTCGTTGGATGATATTCACCATATAACAGTCATAACCTAGGGCGATACGACACTAGCTCCAGTTCGTAAATATAATGTAGGCATGTATCCCATAAATAGTCATACGTGCTTATGGAAAGAACTTGCATGACATCTTTTGTCCTACCCTCCTGTAGCAGCGGGGTCCATAAGGAAACTAAGGGATATTAAGGCATCCTTTTAATAGAGAACCGGAACAAAGCATTAACACATAGTGAATAAATGAACTCCTCAAACTACGATCATCACCGGAAAGTATCCCGATTTCTGTCACCCCAGGGTTTATGGATCACAACACGTAATAGGTGAATATGACTTGCAAGATTGGATCTTGAACATAGATATAATGGTGAAAACATAAACGGTTCAGATCTGAAATCATGGCACCCGAGCCCTAGTGACAAGAATTAAACTTGGCAAAGTCATAACAACATCAATCTTAGAACATACCGAATACTACGGATGAACCCCGAACAAAACTAACTCAATTACATGATGAATCTCATCCAACTCCTCACCGATCAGCGAGCCTATGAAGGAATTAATCACTCTCAATCGGGAGCATCATGGAATTGGAGATGAAGGAGCATTGGTGACGACAAAGATAGAAGATCCCCCTCTCCGGAGCCCAAAACAGACTGCAGATCTGGCCTCGCAATGAAGAATAGGAGGTGGCGGCGGCTCCATCTTGTGAAATGCGATAATTCTTCCTCTCTAATTTTTTCTCCAAATATAGGTATTTATGGACTCGGTGTTAGTGTCTACGGGGCCACCAGGTGGGCACAACCCACCTGGGCGCGCCTGGAGGGCGGGGCGCCCTGGTGGGTTGTGCTCACCCAGGGGCCCCCTTCGGTGGTTCTTTGCTCTAGTATTTTTCTTTTATTTTGAAATAATTCTCCAAAAAGTTTTGTTCCATTCCAAGAACTTTTATTTCTGCACAAAAACAACACCATGGTAGTTCTACTAAAAACAACGTCAGTCCAGGTTAGTTTCATTAAAATCATGCAAATTAGAGTCCAAAACAAGAGCAAAAGCATTAGGAAAAGTAGATACAACGGAGACGTATCATCCATCTAGCTACTACCTATGGACTAGTAGGTCTGTGGTAAACTACTCACGCATCATCAGAGGAGCACCAATGAGGATGATGAACCCCTGCGTGATCATTTCCCCCTCCGGCAGAGTACCGGAAAAGGCCTCTAGATTGGATCACGTGGTTCTGGAACTTGCGGCAGCGAGAATTGTGTTCCTTCCAGTCCCCTAGAGGTTTTGGGATTTTAGAGTATTTATAAAGCTGAAGGTCGGTGGAGAAGATTCCCGTGGGCCCCGCTACCCACCAAGGTGCGCCTAGGGCCTCTGGAGCGCCCTGGTGCCTAGTGGGCCCCACGGGCCTTCTCTAGTGCACTTCCTAGGCCTCTTGGGTGTCTTCTAGGTAGAAAAAATTCTCCAAAAAGTTTTGTGGAATTTGGACTCCGTTTGGTATTGGTATTCTACGAAGTAAAAAACAAGCAAAAAATAGCAACTGGCACTAGGCACTATGTCAATAACTTAGTCCCAAAAAATGATATAAAGTTGCTAGTAAATGAATATGGAACATCCAAGATTTATAATATAACAAATGAAACAATCAAAAATTATAGATACGTTGGAGAAGTATCAATCAGCGGCCCTGGTATTAGACATTATCGATGAGTACCACCTAACCAGACTCCTCATGGATGGAGGCAGCAACCTCAATCTGATTTACTCAGATATAATGAGGAAATGGGTATTGATCCATCAAGGATCAAACCAAGCAATACCACCTTCAAAGGAGAAATTCCAGGCGTCGAAGCCCGCTACTCGGGCACTGTGTCAATGGGAAACGACACCTATGGGATCACTGGAATCCCTTCTATGGTTGCGGGGCACGGGATCGTGAGAAGAGCGGGACTAGTGGATAGCACAAAGGGGATTTACCCAGATTCGGGCCACAAAGATGCGTAAAACCCTACGATCCTCCTTTGGTGGTTGTATTAGTGTTCTTGAGCTCTAAAACTAGCTCTAGGTGCTGCGGGGTTCAAAAGAGCCGAATCCCTTCTCAGTATGCCATGGGCCTCCTTTTATAGGCAAAAGGGGTTGCCACGGTGGCACACAGGAGGTGGAAAGTGCTAGAGCGCCGCGAGGTTATCGCTAGCATTACAGGACAAGACACATTAAATGCGATGCTTAGGTGTCCTTCACTTTATTGGGGATGGGGGTGAGGCCCATCTCGTCCGTCGCTGCCCCTCCTGGCTTTGACACGCGCCCCAGCCAGCAACGCATGCAGCACCATGTAGGCAGGCAGGCAGCTGAGGTGGCACGGTGGTGGAGCCTCCACGAAGGTTTGCATGCTGCCACGCAGGTGCCTGCCCAGCTGGTTGGGTCGGCGGCCACGTACGAACGGCGGTAGGAACTTGGCTTGTGCGGGCCTGGCAGTGGCCTTGCCGGTGCGCTTGGCGATGGTCTTGCCGGGTGGCCCGGCAAGGGCCTTGCCGTGGCGCGCTGGCTTCCCCGGCAAGGATCTTGCCGGGGGGGCCTGTGGGTTTCTTTGGTGAGGATGGTTGCCTTCCTATCCTCTTTTGATCTTGATGGCTCCTTGTCTTCACAAAGATCTGCATGCCACCACGGAGGTGCCTCCCGAACCCTGTCCCAATGTGTCTGCTTAGCGTTGCTAGGCTCGAAGGTGGCTCGGTCAGTTGGTGTGGACGAGTTGCCCCCGGCAACGATCTTGCCGTGGCTATTGAGGCTGCCCTCTGCAAGGGTCCTTGCCGGGGCAACCTGCATTGCCCGTGCGACCTTTGTGGTCTTGGTCCTTTGTTGTTTGCTTTGTTTGTTCCTTTGGCTTTGGCTTCTCTCCGGCTTACCTCTCTTGCCCTGCTCATGTGTGGTTGTGGTAGGCGGCTCTAACTGCCCGTGCACAAGTAAAGGGTTCAAAAGCTGGGCCCCTACTTTTGTACACCGACAGGAGCCCTCAGGCCTGGGTCACACATAGGTGCAACACGTTGTTGGGCCAGGCCCAGAACGGTGCGCGGGCAGTTGATGCGGATTTTACCGTGGCCACTGTTCTGCCCGCTGCGCTTCCCCACGACCCGCGTTGAACGCGCTGCGTGGGGGTCATGCGTGTGCGTGACGTGGGGGGCATGCATGGGATGGCGAATGCACGCATGCGTCGCGTCGCAGTTAATGGGAAAGGAGGCGGCCCGCGTCTTCCCCGTAAAAAAGGATAACCACGGGCGCGTCGCTCACTTTTCCCGTTTCCTGCGCCTCCCTCCATCTTGAAAATGCCGCCCTCTTCCTTCTTCCTCGAGCCCCCTGCTTCTACTCATCGCCGACGTGCTCCTGCCATCCCCTGCTTTCTACGACCACAATGGCGCCCAAATCCTCCAAAGGAAAGGGGGCAGCCAAGGATGCCGGCATGGCGGAGCCGTCGGAGAGCGAGCTTGTGGCGCGACAGGCGCAGTTCGCCATCTTTCCCTCGACAGTCGACGTGCCCATGCTCTGGGAGTACTTCAAACTCCTATGGGGCGTGAAAACGGGGGGGGGGGGGAGATGATAGGGCACCCGGCCACACGTGTCATCCCTTCCAACGCCGGGCCCTTCCCAAATCGGTACCCTTTCTTTGTTGACTACTTCTCCTGCGGGCTCTGTCCCCCTTTCTCTAATTTCTTCAAGGATATCATCTCCACCGTCGGCTTCCGCCTCCTGGATTTCACCCCAAATGCCGCGGCGTGCATGGCCCTTTTCGCACACCTTTGCAAGGGCTTCGTCGGGGTGCATCCCAGCACGGCGCTCTTCCACCACTACTTCTCCCCTCGGATCCAAAAGGGATGCGCCATCACCGACAGTGTCACTTGGATCCCAAGGGCCAAGGGAGCATACTCGAACGGCGCCATGAAGGAGAGGTGGGAAGAGTGGCGGGGCCGGTGGTGCTTTATCGAGGAGGAGAACCCGCCGGTGTTCTATGAGGTCCGTCAGGTGGCGCCGGTCCGTGGAAAGGACTGGGGCGACGTCGACATCGACGACGAGAAGCTCACGATCGCCACCACCAGGATCCTCAGGCTTACCCGGGCGGGGCTCACCCTCGGGATGATCGGCGAGGAATTCATCCGCTGCCGGATTGCCCCTTTGCAGGACAAGGGGAGGTCGGCCTGGCTTTTTGTGAATGCAGCTGATATCATGAGGCTCCGCCCCGGCCTCGACCATAATCTGACGGTGTTGAGGCATGCTCATGTCTGCCAGCGAATCTTCCAACTCGAGGTTAATGAAGAGGACGAGGTGGAGCGGTCCGGCAAGGCGGCAAGGGCTGCCGCGAAGGCCGGCAAGGTGGACAAGGAGCCCGTCTTCAAGTTTCCGGCGGGGGTGGTCCCGCTCAGCAACAACTCTTGTCGGTCAGATATCATCGCCATGATGCCGCTCTTTAATGCGCATGGCCTCGACCCGAGCTGGGTCGAGCCTGACGAGCTCAGGGTGCAGGAGTCTTCGACACCTTGCACGAGGCATATGTTGTCGACGAGCCGCGGCTTGTCCAGGACACTTCCTGGGAGGAGTTGGACTACATCGCCAGCAGGTTGCGGGAGGCAAGGCTTGCCGATGAGTCGGCAAGGCTTGCCGTGGAGGCCGGCAGCGCTGGTGGCACGGTGGACAGCGCCACGGCGGAAGCAGAGGAGGAGGACCTTTCCCGGTGGGCGGCGGCTGCTGGGGAGGCCAGCAGCACCAGCGCCTGTGCCCCCCTTGTCGAAGACATCGTCGACGGGGCTTGAGAGGAGGAGGAGGAGGAGGAGATCGCGGCCTCCATCCCTCCGGCCTCTGGGAGGGGGCGAGTTCTGTGGCGGGCTGCCTCCGGCAAGCCGGTTCGCCCTAGCCGGGCCGCGCAGCTGCGGCTGGCGTAGGGAGCAGCGATGTGCCAGACGAGGGTCGCGGTGATGAAGAAGGTGGTGGAGGCCGAGGCAGCGAGGAGGAAGACACCTGTTTCCTCATCGTCTACGCGTGCCCAGACGTCACCGCCCTTCCCGCCGCCGGCAGATGTTGGCGTGGGGATTACCTTAGACTTCGGGCCCCTCAGCCCGGAAAGATACTCTGGGTCACCCAGCCCGGCGAGGAAGAGGAAAGCACCAGAGTTGGAGGAGGAGGAGGAGGAAGGAAATGACGAGTAAGCCTCTGCTTTCCTCCCTCATTCCTCGCACTTCCCCCGACGGTGTTACTCACTTGCCTTCATTTTGCAGGGATGTGGAGACGCTGGCCCAGAGGATGAAGAGGGCCCGGACTTCAGCGAGTGGCCAACCCCTGACAGGCACCTCCGGTACGCCACTGGTGGTGTCGAGCAGCCCGGACAGCAGCCCCCGGCCCTGCCCCCGGCATGAGTCCATCACCCGCCCTCCATCAGTGTGTGTTATGCGTGATGCTTCAGTGCTAACCATGTTGTGGATGCAGGAGGGGAGCAACACCAAGGGGAGCCACAAAGGGCTTCTCATATCATGCCTCCTCCGTCATCCACACCGCCCCGAGGGGCGTCCCCGGCAAGGGCACCAAGCACCGAGGCCATGCCCACAGAGGAGGAGGAGGAGAACGCAGGTGCTGGCGGTTTTCCTTCGGTGCCAGATTTTGGCGGAGAAAGGGTTTCACCTCTCGGCCTGGCACGGGTAGGCCGCTCGTTTTCTTCTTCCCTTTGCATTCTTCTTTTCCTCTTTTCCTCACTGGCTTTCGATCTTGGCTCCACCCCGTCTCCTTCTTGGTGTCCAGGCCCCTCTTCGGAGGACGTCGACACCACCATCAAGGACATCGCCACGGAGGCCGCAGCAGAGGCAGAGAAGATTGCTGCCGAGGAGAGCGCCAGGGGCGCCACCGAGGATGCCGCTAGGGAGGGCGCCAGGGGCACCGCTGAGGGCGCCGCCAAGGGGCCCACTGAAGGTCCCGGCAAGGAGCGTGCCGAGGAGCCCGGCAAGGGGCCCGCCGAAGGGACCAGCAAGGCCACTGCCGAGGAGGTGGTGGTCGATGACCAGCCCTCCTCCTCCACCACCTCTGGCTCCGGCAAGTACCTGAAGGTGAGCGAGGACCTCTTCGTCTACCTTCCAGGCGCGTGAAGCTCCAGGGCCCCCATCGAGGGGGAGTTTTTCGACGGTGAGGTGCTTGCCGCCGCCGGTCTTGATGTTGTTGATGAGCCAACCGTCGACGGCAATGGCTCCCAGGAGGAGCGGCTGCTCCGGGCCATGGGTGACAACTTTCAGAAACTCCAGGCTCTCCACCGAGCTCTCCTGGATAGGGCCAAGTCCAAGACGGAGGTGGTGGAGAAAGTGGAGGCAGATTTGGAGGGGCGCGTCGCCGAGGCACAAGATTGGTGGCACCAGGCCCAGGACGAGCTAAAGGCCACTCAGGGCGAGATGGCCAGGCGCGACCTGGAGCTCACCATGAGGATGGCCGACATCGAGAAGGCCCAGGAAACGGCGAAGAGGCTGGCTGATGAGGCCGCAGCCGTCCGGTCCCAGCACGAGGCCGCCCTAAAGACCCAGGAGGAGGACCTTGCCGCGCGCGAGGAGAAGCTTGCCGCCACTCTCCGCGGCAAGGATGAAGAAGTGGACAAGCTTGTCCCGCAGCGGACCCAAGATCTGGAGCGGAGGCCCCAGGAGGCACTCAACGCCCTGGCTCAGGCCCACGCCGGTAAGGTGAAGGAGCTGGAGGATCAGACTCTGAAGTTGTCCCAGGAGAAGGACACGCTCAATGGCGCCTTGACAAGATTATCGGCAAGTCTGGAGAGCTCTCCAAAGCCACCGCCTCCATCAAAGACCTCAAGCTGAAGCTGGGAGAGCTCGAGGAGATGCTGTCAGGGGCCTTGACCCGAGAGGGACTCCTAACAAGGGAGCTAGAGACGGAGAAGCAGCTACTGAGGAACGAGACCGCCAACCTCAAGGATCACAAGGCGGACGAGAAACGCTGGCTCGAGCGCCTTGCCGCTGTCGCAAACTCGGCTGCCGGCCAGCTGGCCATTATGGGGGTGCCGGGCATGGAGTACGCCCCAGAAGTGAAACTGAGCCCCAAATCCAGCCTGACCATATACTTTGAGAGGGTCGTTGGCGCCTTGAAGCGGCTCCACTCCAACCGGGCGGTCTCTTTTGCCGAAGAGTCCCGGATTCTTTGCCAGGGGGCCATCACCAGGGTGCTCGTCAAGATAGCGCATTGGCATCCTGACCTCGACTTCAAAGCGATGCTGAAGAGCTTGCTGGAGGACGCTGACATCGCAGCGCTCAACGAGCATATCCAGCCCATCCTCAGCCGCATCGACAAAATCAAGAGGTTGGAGGGCCAGCGCCAGGACTGAGCACCCCGTTTCTTATCATCGCTGCAGGTTCATGACCAAGACAGTGCTATCTTTAGTTAGAACTGCGGCGGCAATTTATGTAATATAACTCTGTAGTACCCCTAAAACTATGCATGTTATTTTCCTGTTAGATTTTCCTTCGTATGCATGCCCCACGTCGACTGGGTAAGCTTGCCGGCACGTAAACCCAGGGCGTCGCCTTGAGGACGGATCCCCATTAGCCTGCCGGGTGTGCTTGCTACCGGCGAAGCACCTTACCGCCGCCAGCGCGGCCACTTGATCTGTCGAGCTTGACTCGAGTCAGAAACGAGAGCGTAGCTGGTGGCGAAAGGCTACCCTGCCGCTCTCGACGCGGCCGCTCGAACTGTTGAGCAGGAACAAAACAGAACAAGGGCATTGCCAATCGTAGGAGGGGCCCTTCGCGTACAGGTTTCCCATACATAGGCAGAACCATCGAGGATAACAACCTTATATTTAAGGATAAAAACTTAAAGTTTAGCATGACTTAGCTCTTTCATCGCCGCCTTGGCGTCCTTCGCGCCAACGGGCAGAGCCGCCCTCCTGGCCGCTTTCTCCGCCGGAGCCATGGCGATGATGAACCACTAGGCCTACCCCTAGGCCAGATTCTCACAATTAGCGCCCCCTGCCTGGCGCGCCAAAGATGTCGGTGGGAAACGACACCTATGGGATCACTGGAATCCCTTCTACGATTGCGGGGCGCGGGATCGTGAGAAGAGCGGGACTAGTGGATAGCACAAAGGGGATTTGCCCAGGTTCGGGCCGCAAAGATGCGTAAAACCCTACGATCCTGCTTTGGTGGTTGTATTAGGGTTCTTGAGCTCTAAAACTAGCTCTGGGTGCTGCAGGGTTCAAAAGAACCGAATCCCTTCTCAGTATGCCATGGGCCTCCTTTTATAGGCGAAAGGGGCTGCCACAGTGGCACACAGGAGGTGGAAAGTGCTACAGCGCCACGAGGTTATCGCTAGCATTACAGGACAAGACACATTAAATGTGAGGCTTAGGTGTCCTTCACTTTATTGGGAATGGGGGTGAGGCCCGTCCTGTCTGTCACCGCCCTCCTGGCTCTGACATGCGCCCTAGCCAGGAACGCATGCAGCACCATGTAGGCAGGCAGGCAGCTGAGGTGGCACGGTGGTGGAGCCTCCATGAAGGTTTGCATGCTGCCACGCAGGTGCCCGCCCATCTGGTTGGGTCGGCCGCCGCACACGAACGGCGGTAGGAACTTGGCTGGTGCGGGCCTGGCAGTGGCCTTGCCAGTGCGTTTGGCGATGGTCTTGCCGGTGCGGTGGCTCCCCCGGCAAGGATCTTGCCGAGGGGCCCTGTGGGTTTCTTTGGTGAGGATGGTTGCCTTCCTATCCTCTTTTGATCTTGATTGCTCCTTGTCTTCACAAAGATCTGCATGCCACCACGGAGGTGCCTCCCGAACCCTGTCCCAATGTGTCTGCTTAGCGTTGGTGGGCTCGAAGGTGGCTCGCTCAGTTGGTGTGGATGAGCTGCCCCCGGCAAGGATCTTGCCGCGGCTGTTGAGGCTGCCCTCGGCAAGGGTCCTTGCTAGGGCAACCTTCATTGCCCATGCGACCTTTGTGGTCTTGATCATTTGTTATTTGGTTTGTTTGTTCTAGTGGCTTTGGCTTCTCTCCGACTTGCCTCTCTTGCCCTGCTCATGTGTGGTTGTGGTAGGCAGCTCTGACTGCCCGTGCACAAGTAAAGGGGTCAAAAGCTGGGGCCCTACTTTTGTACACCGACACACTATGACTTTGGAAGTAGTTTTGCCCGACAACTTCCGCTGTGAAGACTTGATCTTCGACATTGTCCCTTTACGAAGTGGCTATCAACCACTTCTTGGCCGTATAGTGTTCACTCGCTTCAACGCCATCCCCCATTACGCATATCTGAAGCTTAAGATTCCCGGACCTAAGGGTATCATCACTATGAATGGCAACACCGAGCGCTCACTCCGAACCGAGGAGCACACAACGGCTCTGGCAGCTGAGGTCCAGGTCGGCAATGAGGCGCTGAAGTCCCTGTCCACCGTCAAGGCACGAGAGGTGAGAAAATGATCCCAAGCCCCATCTCAACTCCCGGAGTCTTCCCACGCTCAACATAAATAGGAACACGCTCCCCATAGCATGGCCCTGCCACCCGTAAAGTATGTGTCTCAAATGCACAACTTCACGCTCAAGATATCATGGGCAGTTGTGGGGACCAACTATCCAAGGGCCAAGTGTTCCGCTTGACAGAGCTACGGTCGAACACGTCTCTGGACAATAGTAGGTACCATCTAGGACCTACCCATCATTAAGCTAATATATAGTAGCAACCTCTCAAGACCATCTTTCAAGGGCCCGTCCGCTAATCAATATCTCCTAAGGAGCCCACCCCTCAAGAGCAAAGGCACAGACGTGCAGCATGGCACGGTAGGGACGTCAAGCCACTCATGAAGGCCCTATGTAAACATTTCCTCTATAAAATTTATTTTTAAGCAAAGTATCTATAACAGTTGCTTCCGCAGTTCAGATTGTACGACTCGACATCACAAATTCATCGGAAATAAAGACCATTCATTACGGTCCCATTGCATTCATTTATGTTGCATAGCCCTTTCCACTCTTCGACATCGAAACAAACTAGTTTGGTACATATTTTATTTTAGATGCAATCGGCTAATAGACCGGGGGCTCGAGTATAAAGCTCGCCCCAAGCATCATTCGGGGACTACTTTATTTTATGTGCTCGGCATCTTGGATATTGCATTATATGAATCGGTTCTGAATTATGTCTTGGGTCAACAGTTGGGTTGCCTGGCTCCTGTGTTTACCCTCTTACATTCTGCATGTTCGTCTAGAAGGGTAAAGGGAGAACCACTGTGAATGTACTTCCAGCTCACCCGGTCAAGTACCTCAATGGAGAAAGCCGAAAACTGACTGTCATAAAAAAGCGAGAACTGGCCGGTGATCCGACGACAAGTGTTAAACTAAAAACCAATGGAGGTTATGCCGTGTCATACGAAGGGTTCATACTCACGCAAAACAAGTGATAATGGTTTCAACCTCAGCACACCCTAACATCGCAAAACACTCGGGGCTAGTCACTAGCCCCCGCAATCAAGCTCCTATGGCTAAGTGAAAGCACTAAAGCCACATAGTCAGATTGTCTTGTTTTCCTTACACATTACCGCCTCCGAGCACCGTGACGTCGGCTAATGGTCACAGTGTGGAGGTCGAAACACCCCTTGTAGCATCTACAAGGGGGCTGAAGTCGACGAATGGTAACTTTTAGATTAATACGGCCGCACGTGAGTCTAAATAAGTAAACAAAGCATGATATACCATGCAAAGCAACCACATCATAAAGCACAAAAGTTTAACTGTCATCTGATACATGATAATACGCTCATTCATATATGACATCTTTTGAGCACTGGTCCTCTATCGCCCGAGCACTATCCATTACACCAGGAAAATACTGCTCGGGGCGCCTATGCTCCTTCCCAGGGGCGGGGGTCCAGTGGCCATCTCGACTGGCTTGATCTTCGGCCGATGCACCATGGTCTTCGTGAAGGCCATCCGAGCTCCCTTCATGCATATGGACTGCTTCAAAGTGTCAATCCGGGGTGCGGTGTCACATAGCTTCTGCATGAAGCCAAAGTAGCTGCTCGACAACAACTCTAAAGACCACAGTCAGACACAGAGGTCCTTCATGGCTGGCTCCGCCATCTGATACAACTCCATCAATGGCTTCATTTGGTTGTTGAGGAGGGAAGGGTGCTCATGCACCTAGAACTGCGCCCAAAATAGCCTATGCTCGACATTACCCTCTTGGGACACAAATTGCCTTGTCGAATCTGCCGCACTCCTAGGAAGATCCGCAAAAGCGCCTTGGGAACGCTATACTCGTGTGAGCAAAGCGAACCTGTTACCACCAAAGACACTTTGTAGTAAGTACGGCTTACCATCTGTAATAAACTTAACTTGGTGGAGTTGTTCTTGGGTGCCTCGCGTCTCCGTCCGCGCCTCCTGGATAGCCAACTTCACCGAGGATAGCTCGGTGGCCTGACCCTTATTTTTTAACTCAATGTTCTCACATTTAGTTACGGCATCCTTGAGCTCTTTTTGCACCTCGGCCACTCTTGCCTCGTGCTTGTCACCGACGGTCTTCACCGTTGTTAGTTCGGCGGCCGCTTGTTCGGCCGCCGCCTTATGTTCTGCAGCCTCTTGCTTCTCCTTCTTTAGCTCGGCCTTGAGGTTCTCGACTTCCGTGGCGACAGCTACGGTTATAATACACACCCCTCGCTTAGGGATAAACCTGAATACCTCTCTTGATGAGGAAAACAATGATATTTAACAGTCCAGTCTTGAGCTTTCGATTCACCTCAGCCAGCTCCACGGCATTGGCGGCTACCGCCGAAGACGAGGCCTACACAACATGCATGTCAGACACCCTAGTTGTCGATTTTTAGATCCTCTACCAGGTTTTCTTTAACCCTGCCAGACTCTCGCGTGCTATGGTTCACTTTTTGCTATTATCAATGTTTTTGAACTATTCAACCCCCGCTTGAGTTTTTCAAACTCACCCAGGGCTCGGGGGCTATTATGTATGACGATTGCATAACCCTATAAAATAACTTCTCTTTCTAAAAGGGTATTACATGATTTACCTTGAAGCCTATCAAGAGGCCGAAGGCCTCCTTTAGTCCACTGTCAATAGACCGAATGCTTTGCAAAACCATGCCATTAGGATGCGGTCTTCTTCAATGATGGAAGAGCTATTCAAATCCTCCTCCATCATGGCCGGCCACCCAGTTCCAACCTACTCTGCTACGGGTGCCACCGGTGGCGGCACCTCGGCTCCCCCTCCAATACGGGGTGACTTGGACGACTCCGGAGGCCTTGGGGGCTCCGGGATCGTCTTCGGGGAGAGCTCGGGCTGTCGGGCTAACCAAGCTCTCCCTCTTTGTTCGCCAGAAGGGATCCCCCTCCTTGTCTTCAGCGACCGAGGTATTAACCTCGGTCATGATATCACCGCCCCACCCCCCGTGTCCGGACTAGGGCCTCCGCCACGACCGGAGGAGGTGTAGTGCACGACTGATATGTCTCCAACGTATCTATAATTTTTTATTGTTACATGCTCTTATATTATCATTCTTGGATGTTCAATCATTTTATAGAAACTTTATATCATTTTATGGGACTAACCTATTGACATAGTGCCCAGTGCCAGTTGCTATTTTTTTGCTTGTTACTTTGCAGAAAATCAATACCAAACAGAGTCCAAATGCAGTGAAACTTTTTGGAGAATTTTTCTGGGCCAGAAGACACAGGATGGGCCAAAGAAGTACTAGAGGGGTGCTCCGAGGGGGGAACAACCCACCTGGGCACGCCTGGGGGCCCAAGCGCGCCCTGGTGGGTTGTGACCACCTCGATGGCCTCCCGCACCGCCACTTTGCTCTATAAGTACGCCAATATTCCAAAAACCCTATGGGAGTCGACAAAACATAATTCCAGCCGTCGTAAGTTCTAGAAACCCCAAATCCAATCTAGACACCATCACGGAGGGGTTCGTCATCCTCATTGGTGCCTCTCTGATGATACGTGAGTAGTTCATTGTAGACCTTTAGGTCCGTAGTTAGTAGCTAGATGGCTTCCTCTCTCTCTTTTGATTCTCAATACAATGGTCTCTTCGAGATCTATTTGATGTAACTCTTTTTTGCGGTGTGTTTGTTGGGATCCGATGAACTTTGAGTTGATGATCAGATCTGTTTTATCCATGAAAGTTATTTAAGTTTTGATTTCTTATATGCATTATTACTTATAGCCTCGTATTTCTTCTTCAAATCTTTGGTTTAGTTAGGCCGACTACATCGATTTTTCTTGCAATGGGAAGAGGTGCTTTGTGATGGGTTTGATCTTACGGTGCTCAATCCTAATGACAGAAGGGGACATGAAAATTATGTATCGTTGCTATTAAGGGTAACAAGATGGGGTCTATTCCTACATTAATAGATCTTGTCTATATCATGTCATCATTCTTATTGCATTACTCCATTTCTTCATGAACTTAATACACTAGATGCATGCTGGATAGCGGTCGATGTGTGGACTAATAGTAGTAGATGCAGGAAGGAGTCAGTCTACTAATCTTGGACGTGATGCCTATATAATGATCATTGCCTGGGTATCGTCATAATTATTTGAAGTTCTATCAATTTCCCAACAGTAATTTGTTTACCCATCATATGCTATTTTTCTCGAGAGAAGCCACTAGCGAAATCTACGGCCCCCGGGTCTATTCTTTATCATATTTGCCTTTGAGATCTATTTTTATTCGCTTTTATTTTCAGATCTATTAATACAAAAACCCAAAAATACCTTGCTGCACTTTTTCTTTATTTTTTTGTGTAATTGCAAGGTCTATTTATCCAATCTACTGCAAAACAAATTTATCTTTTACCCGGGAGGGATTGACAACCCCTCTTACATAGCTCTTTCTTTACCCGGGAGGGTTTGAAGTATTTGTTCTTTGTATGCAGGTACCGTTCACATAGCTCTTTCTTTACCCGAGATGCTTGTTTTGTTATGTCCACTACTTATTGCAATGATCATGATTGGGGTGATAATGATTCTTATGATCTTGAAAATTTATTTAAACATCATGATGAATATGCTTGCGATAATACTAAAAGTGGGTTTGGAAGAGTGTCAACTTTAGGTAAAAATAATCCCACATATTTGGAGAGTGTTCAATTTTATGGAATTTTTGATAAAAGTGGGCTTGGAGAGGTCATGACTTCATTTGATGACAATCCCACTATTTTGGAAGAGTGTCAACTTTGCATGCATGTGGATCATGAAGAGAATATATTAGGTGATAGTTATATAGTTGAATTTGATGATGATCCTACATATAATTATTATGGGAGAGGAAAATATGATGGTAGAATTTTTCATGTTACTAAATCACCTCTCTTTATGTTGAGATTGTCAATGTTTTATTCCTCTTCTTTGCGTATGTTAGATGTTTCTTGTCTCGATAATTTGTTTGCTTATAAAATACCTATGCATAGGAAGTATGTTAGACTTAAATTTGTTTGTCATATGTTTATGCTCTCTTTGTGTTTCAATTCTTATCTTTTGTGTGAGCATCATTGAAATCTTAAGCCTATCTTGATGGCCATAAAGAAAGAGCTTGTTGGGAGCCAGCCCAATGAATAAAATTTATTTTTGTATTTTTCTTTAGTTCTTGAGTGTTTGAACAATTATGCTGTTGTTATGATTGTGTCTTTTTATGTTTTAATTAGTGTTTGTGCCAAGCAAAGCCTTTGGGATCATGTTGGGTGATAGTTGATTTGATCTTGTTGAAAAACAAAAACTTATGCGTCCAGTAAAACAATTTTGAAAATTCACAGAAATGCGATAAAATCCTGATTTTTGTACACAAGATTGATATACAAATTGCCCATGTTGTCCTAATTTTTCAGAATTTACGAAGTTTTCAGATTGCTATAGACTATTCTGTTTTTGACATATTCTGTTTTCTTTGCGTTATGTGCTTATTTTGATGAATCTATGGCTTGTATTGGAGGGTATAAGCCATGTAAAGTTGGAATGCAGTAGATATAATGCAAAAATAAAATATGAATGGGTTTGCAACAGTACTTAGAGTAGTGATTTGCTTTGTTATACTAACGGATCTCACGAAGGTTTTGTTGAGTTTTGTGTGTGTCAGGGAAAACAACTCCTATGGGATCCCAAGGATGCCTTCTACGGTTGGCGGGGGTGACGAGTTGCACAAAGAGCAGGTCCAGACGATCAGCGCGAGGGGATTTTTACCCAGGTTCGGGCCGCAAATGATGTGTAATACCCTAGTCCTGCCTGTTTGTGTTTATTTGGTGTTCTTGTGCTCTTGGACTAGCTACTATGCGTGCATAGTGGAAAAAGTCTGAATCCATCCACAGTATGCCTCAGGCCTCCTTTTATATGTCAAAGGGGTCTCCATAGTGGCACACAGATAGTGCACAAGTCTATCGCCTGGCATCGTAGGAAAAATGCATTTAATGCACCGCCTATGTGTCCTCTTGCTTTATCGGGGACGGCAACAGAGCTCGTCCCGTCCGTCGCCGCCTCTCCTTGCTTTGACACGCGTCCCAGTTGATGAGGCATGTAGTGCCATGCTGGCTGGTTGGTTGCTGTGTTGGTGCGGTGACAGAGTCTTCTCGAAGATCTGCATGCCACCACGCAGGTGCTTGCCTAGTTGGCCTGGAAGCTGCTTGCTGCCACACAGGCGCTTGCCTATTTGGCGGGTTGGATGCCGCGTTGAAGCGGTCATGGGGCGGAGGAGCGTTGGTAGGTGTGGGCATGGCTGCAGCCCTGCAGATGCCCCCAGCAAGGGTCTTGCCGGGGTCTCGTAGGCGTTCCCGGCAAGGGTCTTGCCAGGGGTCTTCGGCCATCCCCGGCAAGGGGTCTTGCCGGGGGTCTTTGTCTTCTAGTTCTTATCTAGTCTCGCAGGCCTTTGGTCTTCAGAAAGATCTGCATGCCACCATGCAGGCACCCCTGAGCCTTGGTTCTGAGGTTGTCGATGGTGTCAGAACTCTCAGGATCAAAGGTGGCGGCTTTGCTGGTGTTGGGCAAGTTGCCCCGGCAAGGGTCTTGTCGGGGCTATGTAGGCCGCCCCGACAAGGGTGTTGCAGGGGGGGAATCCATCTTGCCCCTCTGGTCTTCATGCCTCTGGCTTGAGTGTTGCCTTGGTAGTCTTGTTCTTTCCTTCCTCTGCCCCGCCAAGCATGGCCGCAGGTGTGGCTACAACTGCCCGTGCACAAGTAAAGGGGTATAGAAAGGACCCTACTTTTGTACACCGACAGGAGCCCCCGGGCGTGGGCCACACATAAGCGCGGAGTGTTGTTGGGCCAGGCCCAGAACGATGCGCGGGCACGCATGGCAGAGTGTTAACTGCAGTAATCCCTTTGCCAATTGCGCTTCCCCACGACCCACGTTGAGCGCATGACATGGGAGTCGTGCGTGGGGTGTTTGCAGCATGCCTGCGTCACCTCGTGGTGAATAGTAAAGAGGCGGCCCGTGTCTTCCCCATAAAAAAGAGGAAACTGTAGGGCCACTACTCAATTACCCTCCACGCCTTTTCCAATCTTGGAACCGTCATTCCATGTTTCCCACCACGCCCGTCTTTTTCGCCACGTATGCCCCATTCATGGCGTGGGGTAGGCGACGGACACGCGGGATATGGGAAGGCGCACCATGGTCGATACTCATGCGCCTTTGATTGGCACGGGGAGGGCGGTCGATGACCGCTACGTCTTGAGCTTGCGTTGGTTTTCCTTGAAGAGGAAAGGGTGATGCAGCAATAGTAGCATAAGTATTTCCCTCAGTTTTTGAGAACCAAGGTATCAATCCAGTAGGAGGCCCCTCAACAAGTCCCATGAACCTACACAAACAAACAAAGAACTCGCAACCAACGCAATAAAGGGGTTGTCAATCCCTTCACGGCCACTTGCGAAAGTGAGATCTAATAGAGATAATAAGATAAGATAATTATATTTTTGGAATTTTATAATATAGATGCAGAAAATAAAAGATGCAAATAAAAGTAAATTGGAATCAAATATGATAAGAGATAGACCCTGGGGCCATAGGTTTCACTAGAGGCTTCTCTCAAGATAGCATAAGTATTACGGTGGGTGAACAAATTACTGTCGAGAAATTGATAGAAAAGCGAATAATTATGAGATTATCTAGGCATGATCATGTATATAGGCATCACGTCCGCAACAAGTAGACCGACTCCTGCCTGCATCTACTACTATTACTCCACATATCGACCGCTATCCAGCATGAATCTAGAGTATTAAGTTCATAAGAACAGAGTAATGCATTAAGCAAGATGACATGATGTAGAGGGATAAACTCAAGCAATATGATATAAATGTTGGGGAACGTAGTAATTTCAAAAAATTTCCTATGTACACGCAAGATCATGGTGATGGCATAGCAACGAGAGGGGAGAGTGTTGTCCACGTACCCTCGTAGACCGTAAGCGGAAGCGTTAGCACAACGCGGTTGATGTAGTCGTACGTCTTCACGATCCGACCGATCCAAGTACCGAACGTACGGCACCTCCGAGTTCAGCACACGTTCAGCTCGATGATGATCCCCGGGCTCCGATCCAGCAAAGCTTCGGGGATGAGTTCCGTCAGCACGACGGCGTGGTGACGATGATGATGCTCTACCGGCGCAGGGCTTCGCCTAAACTCCGCGACGATATGACCGAGGTGGAATATGGTGGAGGGGGGCATCGCACACGGCTAAGGAACGATCCATAGATCAACTTGTGTGTCATGGGGTGCCCCCCTGCCCCTGTATATAAAGGAGCAAGGGGGGAGGTGGCCGGCCCTAGGAGGGGGCGCGCCAAGTGTGGAGTCCTACTAGGACTCCCTAGTCCTACTAGGATTCCACCTCCCTTGTTGGAGTAGGAGATGGGGAAAGAGGGGGAGAGGAAGAAGGAAAGGGGGGCTGCGCCCCTTGTCCAATTCGGACCAGAGGGGGGCGCAGGCCTCCTTCCTTTTGGCCTCTCTCCTCTATTCCCGTATGGCCCAATATGGCCCATATACTCCCCGGCGAATTCCCGTAACTCTCTGGTACTCCGAAAAATACCCGAATCACTCGGAACCTTTCCGAACTCCGAATATAGTCGTCCAATATATCGATCTTTACGTCTCGACCATTTCGAGACTCCTCGTCATGTCCCCGATCTCATCTGGGACTCCGAACTCCTTTGGTGCATCAAAACTCATAAACTCGTAATAAAACAGTCATCGAAACCTTAAGCGTGTGGACCCTACGGGTTCGAGAACTATGTAGACATGATCGAAACACGTTTCCGGTCAATAACCAATAGCGGGACCTGGATGCCCATATTGGCTCCCACATATTCTACGAAGATCTTTATCGGTTAAACCGCATAACAACATACGTTGTTCCCTTTGTCATCGGTATGTTACTTGCCCGAGATTCGATCGTCGGTATCTCAATACCTAGTTCAATCTCGTTACCGGCAAGTCTCTTTACTCATTCTGTAATGCATCATTCCGTAACCAACTCATTTGGTCACATTGCTTGCAAGGCTTATAAAGATGTGCATTACCGAGAGGGCCCAGAGATACCTCTCCGACAAACGGAGTGACAAAACCTAATCTCGAAATACGCCAACTCAACATGTACCTTCGGAGACACCTGTAGTACTCCTTTATAATCAGCCAGTTATGTTGTGACGTTTGGTAGTACCCAAAGTGTTCCTCCGGTAAACGGGAGTTGCATAATTCTCATAGTTACAGGAACATGTATAAGTCATGAAGAAAGCAATAGCAACATACTAAACGATAAAGTGCTAGGCTAACGGAATGGGTCATGTCAATCACATCATTCTCCTAATGATGTGATCCCATTAATCAAATGACAACTCTTTTGTCCATGGCTAGGAAACATAACCATCTTTGATAAACGAGCTAGTCAAGTAGAGGCATACTAGTGACACTATGTTTGTCTATGTATTCACACATGTATTATGTTTCCGGTAAATACAATTCTAGCATGAATAATAAACATTTATCATGAAATAAGGAAATAAATAATAACTTTATTATTGCCTCTAGGGCATATTTCGTTCAGTCTCCCACTTGAACTAGAGTCAATAATCTAGTTCACATCGCTATGTGATTTAACACCAATATTCACATCTGCATGTGATTAATACCCATAGTTCACATCATCATGTGATCAACACCCAAAGGGTTTACTAGAGTCAATAATCTAGTTCACATCGCTATGTGATTAACACCCAAAGGGTTTACTAGAGTCAATAATCTAGTTCACATCGCTATGTGATTAACACCCAAAAGAGTACTAAGGTATGATCATGTTTTGCTTGTGAGAGAAGCTTAGTCAACGGGTCTGTCATATTCAGAGCCGTATGTATTTCACAAATATTCTATGTCCACAATGCTCTGCACGGAGCTACTCTAGCTAATTGCTCCCACTTTCAATATGTATCCACATTGAGACTTAGAGTCATCTGGATTGGTGTAAAATCTTGCATCGTTGTAACTTTTACGACGGGCTCTTTTATCACCTCCATAATCGAGAAACGTCTCCTTAGTCCTCACTAAGGATATTCTTGACGCATGTCCAGTGATCTACTTATTAGATCAAAATTGTATTCCTTTGCCAAACACAGAGCAAGGTGTACAATAGGTCTGGTTCATAGCATAGCATACTTTATAGAACCTATGACTGAGGCATAGGGAATGACTTTTCATTCTCTTTCTATTTTCTGCAATGGTCGGGTCTTGAGTCTTACTCAACTTCACACCTTGTAACACAGGCAAGAACTCCTTCTTTGACTGTTCCATTTTGAACTATTTCAAAAATTTATCAAGGTATGTACTCATTGAAAAATCTTATCAAGCGTCTTGATCTATCTATATAGATCTTGATGCTCAATGTGTAAGCAGCTTCACCGAGGTCTTTCTTTGAAAAACTCTTATTCAAGTATCCTTTCATGCTATCCAGAATTTCCATATCATTTCCAATTAACAATATGTCATCCGCATATAATATTAGAAATGATACAGAGCTCCCACTCACTTTCTTGTAAATACAGGCTTCTTCAAAAGTCTGTATAAAACCATATGCTTTGATCAACTCATCAAAGCGTATATTCCAACTCCGAGATGCTTGCACCAGTCCATTGATGGATTGCTGGAGCTTGCACACTTTGTTAGCATCTTTAGGATTGACAAAAACTTTCTGGTTGCATCATATACAACTCTTCTTTAATAAATCCATTAAGGAATGCAGTTTTGACATCCATTTGCCAGATTTCATAAAATGTGGCAATTGCTAACATGATTCAGACAGACTTAAGCTTCGATACGAGTGAGAAAATCTCATCGTATTCAACACCTTGAACTTGTTGAAAACATTTCGCAACAAGTCGAGCTTAGTAGATAGTAACACTACTACCAATGTCCGTCTTCCTCTTGAAGATCCATTTATTTAACATGGCTTGTTGATCATCGAACAAGTCAATCAAAGTCCATACTTTGTTCTCATACATGGATCATATCTCAGATTTTATGGCCTCAAGCCATTTCGTGGAATCTGGGCTCATCATCGCTTCCTCATAGTTCGTAGGTTCATCATGGTCTAGGAACATGACTTCCAGAACAAGATTACCGTACCACTCTGGTGCGGATCTTACTCTGGAAGACCTACGAGGTTCTATAGTAACTTAATTTGAAGTTTCATGATCATCATCATTAACTTCCTCACTAATTGGTGTAGTAGTCACAGGAACAGATTTCTGTGATGAACTACTTTCCAATAAGGGAGCAGGTACAGTTACCTCATCAAGTTCTACTTTCCTCCCACTCACTTCTTTCGAGAGAAACTCCTTCTCTAGAAAGGATCCATTCTTAGCAATGAATAACTTGCCTTCCGATTTGTGATAGAAGGTGTACCCAATAGTTAACTTTGGGTATTCTATGAGGACGCACTTCTCTGATTTGGGTTTGAGCTTATCAGGTTGAAAACTTTTTTCATATAAGCATCGCAACTCCAAACTTTAAGAAATGACAGCTTAGGTTTACTGCTAAACCATAGTTCATACGGTGTCATCTCAACGGATTTAGATGGTGCCCTTTTAAATGTGAATGCAGCTATCTCTAATGCACAACCCCAAAATGATAGTGGTAAAACCGATAAGAGACATCATAGATCGCACCATATCCAATAAAGTGCGGTTTCGATGTTCGGACACACCATAACGTTGTGGTGTTCCAGGTGGTGTGAGCTGTGAAACTATTCCACATTGTTTCAACTGAAGACCAAACTCGTAACTCAAATATTCGTCTCCGCGATCAGATCGTAGAAACTTTATTTTCTTGTTACGATGATTTTTCCACTTCACTCTGAAATTCTTTGAACCTTTCAATTATTTCAGACTTATGTTTCATCAAGTAGATATACCCATATCTGCTCAAATCATTTTGTGAAGGTCAGAAAATAACGATACTTGCCACGAGCATCAACACTCATTGGATCGCATACATCGGTATGTATTATTTCCAATAAGTCAGTAGCTTGTTCCATTGTTCCGGAGAATGGAGTTTTTAGTCATCTTGCCCAAAAGTCACGGTTCGCAAGCATCAAATGATTCATAACCAAGTGATTCCGAAAATCCATCTTTATGGAGTTTCTTCATGCGCTTTACACCGATATGACCCAAACGGCAGTGCCACAAATAAGTTGCACTATCATTATTAACTTTTCATCTTTTGGCATCAATATTATGAATATGTGTATCACTACGATCGAGATCCAACAAACTATGTTCATTGGGTGTATGACCATCGAAGGTCTTATTCATGTAAACAGAACAACAATTATTCTCTGACTTTAAATGAATAACCGTATTGCAATAAACATGATCAAATCATATTCATGCTCAACGCAAACACCAAATAACATTTCTTTAGGTTCAACACTAATCCCGAAAGTATAGGGAGTGTGCGATGATGATCATATCAATCTTGGAACCACTTCCAACACACATCGTCACATCACCCTCAACTAGTTTCTGTCTATTCTGTAACTCCTGTTTCGAGTTACTAATCTTAGCAACCGAGCAGGTATCAAATACTCAGGGGTTACTATAAACACTAGTAAGGTACACATCAATAACATGTATATCAAATATACTCTTGTTCACTTTGCCATCCTTCTTATCCACCAAATATTCAAGGCATTTCCGCTTCTAGTGACCATTTCCTTTGCAGTATAATCACTCAGTTTCAGGCTTTGGTCCAGCTTTGGGCTTCTTCACGGGACTGACAACTTGCTTGTCATTCTACTTGAAGTTCCCTTTCTTTCCCTTTGCCCTTTTCTTGAAACTAGTGGTCTTGTCAATCATCAACACTTGATGCTCTTTCTTGATTTCTGCCTTCGTTGATTTCAACATCTCGAAGAGCTCGGAATCATTTTCGTCATCCCTTGCATACTACAGTTCATCACAAAGTTCTACTAACTTGGTGATGGTGACTAGAGAATTCTGTCAATCACTATCTTATCTACAAGATTAACTCCCACTTGATTCAAGCGATTGAAGTACTCAGACAATCTGAGCACATGCTCACTAGTTGAGCGATTCTCCTCCATCTTTTAGCAATAGAACTTGTTGGAGACTTCGTATCTCTCAACTCGGGTATTTGCTTGAAATATTAACTTCAATTCCTGGAACATCTCATATGGTCCATGACGTTCAAAACATCTTTGAAGTCCCGATTCTAAGCCGTTAAGCATGGTGCACTAAACTATCAAGTAGTCATCATATTGAGCTAGCCAAACGTTCATAACGTCTACATCTGCTCCTGCAATAGGTCTGTCACCTAGCGGTGCATCAAGGACATAATTCTTCTGTGCATCAATGAGGATAATCCTCAGATCACGGACCAAGTCTGCATCATTGCTACTAACATTTTTCAACATAGTTTTCTCTAGGAACACATATAAAAACATAGGGAAGCAAAACATAGGGAAGCAACAACGCGAGCTATTGATCTATAACACAATTTGCAAAATACTACTAGGACTAAGTTCATGATAAATTCAAGTTCAATTAATCATATTACTTAAGAACTCCCACTTAGACAGACATCTCTCTAGTCATCTAAGTGATCACGTGATCCAAATCAACTAAACCATGTCCGATCATCACGTGAGATGGAGTACTTTCAATGGTGAACATCATTATGTTGATCATATCTACTATATGATTCACGCTCGACCTTTCGGTCTCCGTGTTCCGAGGCCATATCTGTATATGCTAGGCTCGTCAAGTTTAACCCGAGTATTCCGCGTGTGCAACTGTTTTGCACCCGTTGTATTTGAACATAGAGCCTATCACACCCGATCATCACATGGTGTCTCAGCACGAAGAACTTTCGCAACGGTGCATACTCAGGGAGAACACTTCTTGATTATTAGTGAGAGATCATCTTAAAATGCTACCGTCAATCAAAGCAAGATAAGATGCATAAAGGATAAACATCACATGCAATAAATATAAGTGATATGATATGGCCATCATCATCTTGTGCTTGTGATCTCCATCTTCGAAGCACCGTCGTGATCACCATCGTCACCGGCGCGACACCTTGATCTCCATCGTAGCATCGTTGTCGTTACGCCATCTATTGCTTCTACGACTATCGCTACCGCTTAGAGATAAAGTAAAGCAATTACAGGGAGTTTGCATTTCAAACAATAAAGCGACAACCATATGGCTCCAACCAGTTGCCGATAACTTCGGTTACAAAACATGATCATCTCATACAATAAAATATAGCATCACGTCTTGACCATATCACATCACAACATGCCCTGCAAAAACAAGTTAGATGTCCTCTACTTTGTTGTTGCAAATTTTACGTGGCTGCTACGGGCTTAGCAAGAACCATTCTTACCTACGCATCAAAACCACAACGATAGTTCGTCAAGTTATTGCTGTTTTAACCTTCGCAAGGACCGGGCATAGCCACACTCGATTCAGCTAAAGTGAGAGAGACAGACACCCGCCAGCCACCTTTAAGCACGAGTGCTCGCAACGGTGAAACCAGTCTCGTGTAAGCGTACGCGTAATGTCGGTCCGGGCCACTTCATCTCACAATACCGCCGAACCAAAGTATGACATGCTGGTAAGCAGTATGACTTGTATCGCCCACAACTCACTTGTGTTCTACTTGTGCATATAACATCAACGCATAAAACCTAGGCTCGGATGCCACTATTTGGGGAACGTAGTAATTTCAAAAAAATTCCTACGTACACGCAAGATCATGGTGATGGCATAGCAACGAGAGGGGAGAGTGTTGTCCACGTACCCTCGTAGACCGTAAGCGGAAGCGTTAGCACAATGCGGTTGATGTAGTCGTACGTCTTCACGATCCGACCGATCCAAGTACCGAACGTATGGCACCTCCGAGTTCAGCACACGTTCAGCTCGATGACGATCCCCGGGCTCCGATCCAGCAAAGCTTCGGGGATGAGTTCCGTCAGCACGACGGCGTGGTGACGATGATGATGCTCTACCAGCGTAGGGCTTCGCCTAAACTCCGCGACGATATGACCGAGGTGGAATATGGTGGAGGGGGGCACCGCACACGGCTAAGGAACGATCCGTAGATCAACTTGTGTGTCATGGGGTGCCCCCTGCCCCCGTATATAAAGGAGCAAGGGGGGAGGTGGCCGGCCCTAGGAGGGGGCGCCCCAAGTGTGGAGTCCTACTAGGACTCCCTAGTCCTAGTAGGATTCCACCTCCCTTGTTGGAGTAGGAGAAGGGGAAAGAGGGGGAGAGGAAGAAGGAAAGGGGGGCTGCGCCCCTTGTCCAATTCAGACCAGAGGGGGGGCGCAGGCCTCCTTCCTTTTGGCCTCTCTCCTTGTTGGGGAACGTAGTAATTTCAAAAAAAAATCCTACGCACACGCAAGATCATGGTGATGGCATAGCAACGAGAGGGGAGAGTGTTGTCCATGTACCCTCGTAGACCGTAAGCGGAAGCATTAGAACAACACGGTTGATGTAGTCGTACGTCTTCACGGCCCGACCGATCAAGCACCGAAACTACGGCACCTCCGAGTTCTAGCACACATTCAGCTCGATGACGTCCCTCGAACTCCGATCCAGCCGAGTGTCGAGGGAGAGTTCCGTCAGCACGACGGCGTGGTGACGATCTTGATGTACTACCGACGCAGGGCTTCGCCTAAGCACCGCTACGATATTATTGAGGTGGATTATGATGGAGGGGGGCACCGCACACGGCTAAGAGATCCAAGGGATCAATTGTTGTTGTGTCTAGAGGTGCCCCCTGCCCCCGTATATAAAGGAGCAAGGGGGGAGGGGGCGGCCGGCCTAGTAGGGGCGCGCCAAGGGGAGTCCTACTCCCACCGGGAGTAGGACTCCCTCCTTCCTTGTTGGAGTAGGAGAAGGGGGAAAGAGGGGGAGAGGGGAAAGGAAAAGGGGGCCGCACCCCTTGTCCAATTCGGACCAGAGGGGGGCTGCGCGCCTCCTTCCTTTCGGCCTCTCTCCTCTATTCCCGTATGGCCCAATAAGGCCCATATACTCCCCGGCGAATTCCCGTAACTCTTCGGTACTCCGAAAAATACCCGAATCACTCGGAACCTTTCCGAACTCCGAATATAGTCGTCCAATATATCGATCTTTATGTCTCGACCATTTCGAGACTCCTCGTCATGTCCCCGATCTCATCCGGGACTCTGAACTCCTTCGGTACATCAAAACTCTTAAACTCATAATATAACTGTCATCGAAACCTTAAGCGTGCGGACCCTACGGGTTCGAGAACAATGTAGACATGACCTAGAACCATTCTCGGTCAATAACCAATAGCGGAACCTGGATGCCCATATTGGTTCCTACATATTCTACGAAGATCTTTATCGGTCAAACCGCATAACAACATACGTTGTTCCCTTTGTCATCGGTATGTTACTTGCCCGAGATTTGATCGTCGGTATCCAATACCTAGTTCAATCTCGTTACCAGCAAGTCTCTTTACTCGTTACGTAATGCATCATCGCGTAACCAACTCATTGGTCACATTGCTTGCAAGGCTTATAGTGATGTGCATTACCGAGAGGGCCCAGAGATACCTCTCCGACAATCAGAGTGACAAAACCTAATCTCGAAATACGCCAACTCAACATGTACCTTCAGAGACACCTGTAGTACTCCTTTATAATCACCCAGTTACGTTGTGACGTTTGGTAGTACCCAAAATGTTCCTCTGGTAAACGGGAGTTGCATAATCTCATAGTTACAGGAACATGTATAAGTCATGAAGAAAGCAATAGCAACATACTAAACGATCAAGTGCTAGGCTAACGGAATGGGTCAAGTCAATCATATCATTCTCCTAATGATGTGATCCCGGTAATCAAATGACAACTCTTTTGTCCATGGCTAGGAAACTTAACCATCTTTGATTCACGAGCTAGTCAAGTAGAGGCATACTAGTGACACTATGTTTGTCTATGTATTCACACATGTATCATGTTTCCGGTTAATACAATTCTAGCATGAATAATAAACATTTATCATGAAATAAGGAATTAAATAATAACTTTATTATTGCCTCTAGGGCATATTTCCTTCAGTCTCCCACTTGCACTAGAGTCAATAATCTAGTTCACATCAGCATATGATTGAACACCAATATTCACATCCATATGTGATTAATACCCATAGTTCACATCGTCATGTGATCAACACCCAAAGGGTTTACTAGAGTCAATAATCTAGTTCATATTGGTATGTGATTAACACCCAAAAGAGTACTAAGGTATGATCATGTTTTGCTCGTGAGAGAAATTTAGTCAACGGGTCTGTTACATACAGGGCCGTATGTATTTTGCGAATATTCTTATGTCTTCAATACTCTGCACGGAGCTATTCTAGCTAATTGCTCCCACTTTCAATATGTATCCAGATTGAGACTTAGAGTCATCTGGATCAGTGTAAAAGTTTGCACCGATGTAACTTTTACAACGAACTCTTTTATCACCTCCATAATCAAGAAACATCTCCTTAGTCCTCACTAAGGATATTCTTGACCGCTGTCTAGTGATCTACTCTTAGATCAAAATTGTATTCCTTTGCCAAACTCGGAGCAAGGTATACAATAGGTCTAGTACACAACATAGCATACTTTATAGAACCTATGACTGAGGCATAGGGAATGATTGTTCATTCTTTTCTATTTTCTGCCATGGTCGGGTTTTGAGTCTTACTCAACTTCACACCTTGCAACACAGGCAAGAACTCTTTCTTTGACTGTTCCATTTTGAACTACTTCAAAATCTTGTCAAGGTATTTACTCATTGAAAAATCTTATCAAGCGTCTTGATCTATCTCTATAGATCTTGATGCTCAATGTGTAAGCAGCTTCACCAAGGTCTTTCTTTGAAAAACTCCTTTCAAACACTCCTTTATGCTTTGCAGAATAATTATACATTATTTCCGATCAACAATATGTCATTCACATATACTTATCAGAAATGCTGTAGTGCTCCCACTCACTTTATTGTAAATACAGGCTTCACCGCAAGTCTGTATAAAACTATATGCTTTGATCAACTTATCAAAGCGTATATTCCAACTCTGAGATGCTTGCACCAGTCCATAGATGGATCGCTGGAGCTAGCACATTTTGTTAACACCTTTAGGATCGACAAAACCTTCTGGTTGCATCATATGCAACTCTTCTTTAATAAATCCATTAAGGAATGCAGTCTTGTTTATCCATTTGCCAGATTTCATAAAATGCAGCAATTGCTAACATGATTCGGACAGACTTAAGCATAGATACGAGTGAGAAACTCTCATCGTAGTCAACACTTTGAACTTGTCAAAAACCTTTTGCGACAATTCTAGCTTTTTAGATAGAAACAATACTATCAGCGTCCGTCTTCCTCTTAAAAATCCATTTAATTAACATGGTTTGCTGATCATCGAGCAAGTCAATCAAAGTCCATACTTTGTTCTCATACATGGATCATATCTCAGATTTTATGGCCTCAAGCCATTTCGCGGAATCTGGGCTCATCATCGCTTCCTCATAGTTCGTAGGTTCATCATGGTCTAGTAACATGACTTCCAGAACAGGATTACTGTACCACTCTGGTGCGGATCTTACTCTAGTTGATCTACGAAGTTTAGTAACAACTTGATCTGAAGTTTCATGATCATCATCATTAACTTCCTCACTAATCGGTGTAGGTGTCACAGGAACCGATTTCTGTGATGAACTACTTTCCAACAAGGGAGCTGGTACTGTTACCTCATCAAGTTCTACTTTCCTCCCACTCACTTCTTTCGAGAGAAACTCCTTCTCTAGAAAGGATCCATTTTTAGCAACGAATATCTTGCCTTCGGATCTGTGATAGAAGGTGTACCCAACAATTTCCTTTGGGTATTCTATGAAGACACACTTCTCTGATTTGGGTTCAAGCTTATCAGGATGAAACTTTTTCACATAAGCATCACAGCCCCAAACTTTAAGAAACGACAACTTGGGTTTCTTGCTAAACCACAGTTCATATGGTGTCGTCTCAACGGATTTAGATGGTGCCCTTTTAACGTGAATGCAGTTGTCTCTAATGCATAACCCAAAAACAATAGTGGTAAATCAGTAAGAGACATCATAGATTGCACTGTATCCAATAAAGTGCGGTTACAATGTTTGGACACACCATAACGTTGTGGTGTTCCAGGTGGCGTGAGATGTGAAACTATTCCACATTGTTTTAATTGAAGACCAAACTCGTAACTCAAATATTCGTCTCCGCGATCAGATCGCAGAAACTTTATTTTCTTGTTATGATGATTTTTCCACTTCACTCTGAAATTCTTTGAACCTTTCAACTATTTCAGACTTATGTTTCATCAAGTAGATATACCCATATCTGCTGAAATCATCTTGTGAAGGTCAGAAAATAACGATACTTGCCACGAGCATCAACACTCATTGGATCGCATACATCGGTATGTATTATTTCCAATAAGTCAGTAGCTTGTTCCATTGTTCCAGAGAACGGAGTTTTAGTGATCTTGCACAAAAGGCACGGTTCGCAAGAATCAAATGATTCATAACCAAGTGATTCCGAAAATCCATCTTTATGGAGTTTCTTCATGCGCTTTACACCAATATGACCTAAACGGCAGTGCCACAAATAAGTTGCACTATCATTATTAACTTTACATCTTTTGGTTTGAATATTATGAATATGTGTATCACACGATCGATATCCAACAAACCATTTTCATTGGGTGTATGACCATAGAAGGTTTTATTCATGTAAACAGAACAATAATTATTCTCTAACTTACATGAATAACCGTATTGCAATAAACATGATCAAATTATATTCATGCTCAACGCAAACGCCAAATGACATTTATTTAGGTTCAACACTAATCCCGAAAGTATAGGGAGTGTGCGATGATGATCATATCAATCTTGGAACTACTTCCAACATTCATCGTCACCTCACCCTCAACTAGTTTCTGTTTATTCTGCAACTCCCGTTTCGAGTTACTACTCTTAGCAACTGAACTAGTATCAAATACCAAGGGGTTGCTATAAACACTAGTAAAGTACACATAAATAGCATGTATATCAAATATACCTATGTTCACTTTGCCATCCTTCTTATCCGCCAAATACTTGGGGTAGTTCCACTTCCACTGACCAGTCCCTTTGCAGTAGAATCACTTAGTCTTAGGCTTAGGTCCAGACTTGGGCTTATTCACTTGAGCAGCAACTTGCTTGCTGTTCTTCTTGAAGTTCCCCTTCTTCCCTTTGCCCTTTTTCTTGAAACTAGTGATCTTGTCCACCATCAACACTTTGATGTTTTTCTTTGATTTCTACCTTCGCCGATTTTTGCATCGCGAAGAGCTTGGGAATTGTTTTCGTCATCCCTTGCATACTATAGTTCATCACGAAGTTCTAGTAACTTAGTGATGGTGACTAGAGAATTCTGTCAATCACTATCTTATCTGGAAGATTAACTCCCACTTGATTCAAGCGATTGAAGTACCCAGACAATCTTAGCACATGCTCACTAGTTGAGCGATTCTCCTGCATCTTTTAGCCATAGAACTTGTTGGAGACTTCATATCTCTCAACTCGGGTATTTGCTTGAAATATTAACTTCAACTCCTAGAACATCTCATATGGTCCATGATGTTCAAAACGTCTTTGAAGTCTCGATTCTAAGCCGTTAAGCATGGTGCACTAAACTATCAAGTAGTCATCATATTGAGCTAGCCAAACGTTCATAACGTCTGCATCTGCTCCTGCAATAGGTTTGTCACCTAGCGGTGCATCAAGGACATAATTCTTCTGCGCAGCAATGAGGATAAACCTCAGATCACGGATCCAATCCGCATCATTGCTACTAACATTTTTCAACACAATTTTCTCTAGGAACATATCAAAATAAACATATGAGAGCAACAACGCAAGCTATTGATCTACAACATAATTTGCAAAATACTACCAGGACTAAGTTCATGATAAATTTAAGTTCAATTAATCATATTACTTAAGAACTCCCACTTAGACAGACATCTCTCTAGTCATCTAAGTGATCACGTGATCCAAATCAACTAAACCATGTCCAATCATCACGTGAGATGGAGTAGTTTTCAATGGTGAACATCATTATGTTGATCATATCTACTATATGATTCACGCTCGACCTTTCGGTCTCCGTGCTCCAAGGCCATATCTGCATATGCTAGGCTCGTCAAGTTTAACTTGAGTATTCCGCGTGTGCAAAACTGGCTTGCACCCGTAGTAGATGGACGTAGAGCTTATCACACCCGATCATCACGTGGTGTCTGGACACGACGAACTTTGGCAACGGGCATACTCAGGAAGAACACTTCTTGATAATTAGTGAGAGATCATCTTAAAATGCTACCGTCAATCAAAGCAAGAATAAGATGTATAATAGATAAACATCATATGCAATCAAAATATGTGACATGATATGGCCATGATCATCTTGTGCCTTTGATCTCCATCTCCAAAGTACTGTCATGATCTCTATCATCACCGACACGACACCATGATCTTCATCATCTTGATCTATATCAATGGGTCATCACATGGTTGTCTCACCAACTATTGCTCTTGCAACTATTGCTATCGTATAGCGATAAAGTAAAGCAATTATTTGGCACTTGCATCTTATGCAACAAAGAGACATCCATAGGGCTTCTGCCAGTTGCCGATAACTTCAACAAAACATGATCATCTCATACAACAACTTATATCTTATCACGTCTTGACCACATCACATCACAACATGCCCTGCAAAAACAAGTTAGACGTCCTCTACTTTGTTGTTGCAAATTTTACGTGGCTGCTACGGGCTGAGCAAGAACCGTTCTTACCTACGCATCAAAACCACAACGATAGTTCGTCAAGTTAGTGCTGTTTTAACCTTCGCAAGGACCGGGCGTAGCCACACTCGGTTCAACTAAAGTTGGAGAAACTGACACCCGCCAGCCGCCTGTGTGCAAAGCACGTCGGTAGAACCAGTCTCGCGTAAGCGTACGCGTAATGTCGGTCCGGGCCGCTTCATCCAACAATACCGCCGAACCAAAGTATGACATGCTGGTAAGAAGTATGAATTGTATCGCCCACAACTCAGTTGTGTTCTACTCGTGCATATAACATCAACGCATAAAACCTAGGCTCAGATGCCACTGTTGGGGAACGTAGTAATTTCAAAAAAAAAAAATCCTACGCACACGCAAGATCATGGTGATGGCATAGCAACGAGAGGGGAGAGTGTTGTCCACGTACCCTCGTAGACCGTAAGCGGAAGCGTTAGAACAACGCGGTTGATGTAGTCGTACGTCTTCACGGCCCGACCGATCAAGCACCGAAACTACGGCACCTCCGAGTTCTAGCACACGTTCAGCTCGATGACGTCCCTTGAACTCCGATCCAGTCGAGTGTCGAGGGAGAGTTCCATCAGCACGACGGTGTGGTGACGATCTTGATGTACTAGCGACGCAGGGCTTCGCCTAAGCACCGCTACGATATTATCGAGGTGGATTATGGTTGAGGGGGGCACCGCACACGGCTAAGAGATCCAAGGGATCAATTGTTGTTGTGTCTAGAGGTGCCCCCCTGCCCCCGTATATAAAGGAGCAAGGGGGAGGGGGTGGCCGGCCTAGTAGGGGCGCGCCAAGGGGAGTCCTACTTCCACCGGGAGTAGGACTCCCTCCTTCCTTGTTGGAGTAGGAGAAGGGGGAAAGAGGGGGAGAGGGGAAAGGAAAAGGGGGCCGCACCCCTTGTCCAATTCGGACCAGAGGGGGGCTGCACGCCTCCTTCCTTTCGGCCTCTCTCCTCTATTCCCGTATGGCCCAATAAGGCCCATATACTCCCCGGTGAATTCCCGTAACTCTCCGGTACTCCGAAAAATACCCGAATCACTCGGAACCTTTCCGAACTCCGAATATAGTCGTCCAATATATCGATCTTTACGTCTCGACCATTTCGAGACTCCTCGTCATGTCCCTGATCTCATCCGGGACTCCGACCTCCTTCGGTACATCAAAACTCATAAACTCATAATATAACTGTCATCGAAACCTTAAGCGTGCGGACCCTATGGGTTCGAGAACAATGTAGACATGACCTAGAACCATTCTCGGTCAATAACCAATAGCGGAACCTGGATGCCCATATTGGTTCCTACATATTCTACGAAGATCTTTATCGGTCAAACCGCATAACAACATATGTTGTTCCCTTTGTCATCGGTATGTTACTTGCCCGAGATTTGATCGTCGGTATCCAATACCTAGTTCAATCTCGTTACCGGCAAGTCTCTTTACTCGTTACATAATGCATCATCACGTAACGAACTCATTGGTCACATTGCTTGCAAGGCTTATAGTGATGTGCATTACCGAGAGGGCCCAGAGATACCTCTCCGACAATAGGAGTGACAAAACCTAATCTCAAAATACGCCAACCCAACATGTACCTTCGGAGACACCTGTAGTACTCCTTTATAATCACCCAGTTATGTTGTGACGTTTGGTAGTACCCAAAGTGTTCCTCCGGTAAACGGGAGTTGCATAATCTCATAGTTACAAGAACATGTATAAGTCATGAAGAAAGCAATAGCAACATACTAAACGATCAAGTGCTAGGCTAACGGAATGGGTCAAGTCAATCACATCATTCTCCTAATGATGTGATCCCGTTAATCAAATGACAACTCTTTTGTCCATGGCTAGGAAACTTAACCATCTTTGATTCACGAGCTAGTCAAGTAGAGGCATACTAGTGACACTATGTTTGTCTATGTATTCACACATGTATCATGTTTCCGGTTAATACAATTCTAGCATGAATAATAAACATTTATCATGAAATAAGGAAATAAATAATAACTTTATTATTGCCTCTAGGGCATATTTCCTTCACTCCTCTATTCCCGTATGGCCCAATAAGGCCCATATACTCCACGGCGAATTCCTGTAACTCTCCGGTACTCCGAAAAATACCCGAATCACTCGGAACCTTTCCGAACTCCGAATATAGTCGTCCAATATATCGATATTTACGTCTCGACCATTTCGAGACTCCTCGTCATGTCCCCGATCTCATCCGGGACTCCGAACTCCTTCGGTGCATCAAAAGTCATAAACTCATAATAAAACTATCATTGAAACCTTAAGCGTGCGGACCCTACGGGTTCGAGAACTATGTAGACATGACCGAAACACGTTTCCGGTCAATAACCAATAGCGGGACCTGGATGCCCATATTGGCTCCCACATATTCTACGAAGATCTTTATCGGTCAAACCGCATAACAACATACGTTGTTCCCTTTGTCATCGGTATGTTACTTGCCCGAGATTCGATCGTCGGTATCTCAATACCTAGTTCAATCTCGTTACCGGCAAGTCTCTTTACTCATTCCGTAATGCGTCATTCCGTAACCAACTCATTTGGTCACATTGCTTGCAAGGCTTATAAAGATGTGCATTACCGAGAGGGCCCAGAGATACCTCTCCGACAATCGGAGTGACAAAACCTAATCTCGAAATACGCCAACTCAACATGTACCTTCAGAGACACATGTAGTACTCCTTTATAATCACCCAGTTACGTTGTGACGTTTGGTAGTACCCAAAGTGTTCCTCTGGTAAACGGGAGTTGCATAATTCTCATAGTTACAGGAACATGTATAAGTCATGAAGAAAGCAATAGCAACATACTAAATGATCAAGTGCTAGGCTAACGGAATGGGTCATGTCAATCACATCATTCTCCTAATGATGTGATCCCATTAATCAAATGAGAACTCTTTTGTCCATGGCTAGGAAACATAACCATCTTTGATAAATGAGCTAGTCAAGTAGAGGCATACTAGTGACACTATGTTTGTCTATGTATTCGCACATGTATTATGTTTCCGGTTAATACAATTCTAGCATGAATAATAAACATTTATCATGAAATAAGGAAATAAATAATAACTTTATTATTGCCTCTAGGGCATATTTCCTTCAATAAACCCCATATTTTTATCCTCGATGGCAACAATACAATACGTGTCTTGCAACCCTTTCTGTCACTGGGTAAGAACATCGCAAGATTGAACCCAAAGCTAAGCACTTCTCCCATGGCAAGAAAGATCAATCTAGTAGGCCAAATCAAACTGATATTTCGAAGAGACTTGCAAAGATAACTCAATCATATAAAAGAATTCAGAGAAGATTCAATTATTATCCATAGATAAACTTGATCATAAACCCACAATTCATCGGATCTCGACAAACACACCGCAAAAAGAGATTACATCGAATAGATCTCCACAAGAGAGGGGGAGAACATTGTATTGAGATCCAAAAAGAGAGAAGAAGCCATCTAGCTAATAACTATGGACCCAAAGGTCTGCGGTAAACTACTCACAACTCATCGGAAGGGCTATGGTTTGGATGAAGAAGCCCTCCGTGGTGAAATCCCCCTCCGGCAGAACGCCGGCGACAGCTCCAAGATGGGATCTCGCGGATACAGAAGGTTACGGTGGCGGAAATATTTCTTTGGTGGATCCCTGGATGTTTTCGGGGTATGTAGGCTTATATAGGAGGAAGAAGTACGTCGGTGGCCGCCCGAGGGGCCCACGAGACAGGGGGGCGCGCCCTACCCTCTCGTGGCCGCGTCAGCTGCTTCTTGACTTGCACTCCAAGTCCTCTGGATCACGTTCATTCCAAAAATTACGCTTCCGAAGGTTTTATTCTGTTTGGACTCCGTTTGATATTCCTTTCTTCGAAATACTGAAATAGGCAAAAAAAACAGCAATACGGGCTGGGCCTCCGGTTAGTAGGTTAGTCCCAAAAATGATAATAATGTGTAAAATAAAGCCCATAAACATCCAAAATAGGTAATATAATAGCATGGGACAATCAAAATTTATAGATACGTTGGAGACGTATCAAGCATCCCCAAGCTTAATTCCTGCTCGTCCTCGAGTAGGTAAATGATAAAAACAGAATTTTTGATGTGGAATGCTACCTAGCATAATTCTCAATGTAATTTTCTTTAATGTAGCATGAATGTTCAGATCCAAATGATTCAAGATAAAAGCTTATAAAACATAAAAATAATAATTCTTCAAAGCATACTAACAAATAATCATGTCCTATCAAAATAACATAGCCAAAGAAAGCTTATCCCTACAAAATCATATAGTTAGGCCATGCTTCATTTTTATTACACAAAATACTCCCATCATGCACAGCCCCGATGACGAGCCGAGCAATTGGTTCATACTTTTTAACGCGCTTCAGCTTTTCAACTCTTACGCAATACATGAGCGCAAGCCATGTACATAGCACTATGGTGGTCTAATGTGGTGGTTGTGAGGACAAAAAGTGGGAGAAGATAGTCTCACATCAACTAGGCGTATCAACGGGCTATGGAGATGCCCATCAATAGATATCAATGTGAGTGAGTAGGGATTGCCATGCAACGGATGCACTAGAGCTATAAATATATGAAAGCTCAACAAAAGGAACTAAGTGGGTGTGCATCCAACTTGCTTGCTCGCGAAGACCTAGGGCATTTTGAGGAAGCCCATCATTGGAATATACAAGCCAAGTTCTATAATGAAAAATTCCCACTAGTATATGAAAGTGACAACATATGAGACTCTCTATTATGAAGATCATGGTGCTATTTTTGAAGCACAAGTGTGGAAAAAGAGATGGTAGCAATTTTCCCTTCTCTCTTTTTCTCTCATTTTTTCCTTTTTTTCTTTTTTTTCTTTCTTTCTTTCTTTTTTCTTTCTCTTTTTTTCCTTTTTTTTCTTTCTCTCTTTTTTCTTTTGTGGGCTTCTTTGGCCTCTTTTATTTTATAAAGTCCGAATTCCCATCCCGACTTGTGGGTGATAGTCTTCATCATCCTTTCCTCACTGGGACAATGCTATAATAATGAAGATCATCACACTTTTATGGATTTACATCTCAAGAATTACAACTCAAAGCTAGAAGAAAATATGACTCTATATGAATGCCTCCGGCGGTGTACCAGGATATGCAATGAATCAAGAGCGACATGTATGAAAATTATGAAGGTGGCCTTGCCACAAATACGATGTCAACTACATGATCATGCAAAGAGCAATATGACAATGATGAAACGTGTCATAATAAATGGAACGATGGAAAGTTGCATGGCAATATATCTCGGAATGGCTATGGAAATGCCATAATAGGTAGGTATGGTGGCTGTTTTGAGGAAGGTAAATAATGGGTTTATGCTACCGGTGAAAATTGCGCGGTAAAATAGAGGCTAGCTAAGTGGAAGGATGAGTGTGCGTATATCCATGGACTCACATTAGTCATAAAGAACTCATATACTTATTGCAAAAATATACTTAGACCTCGAAGCAAAGTACTATTACGCATGCCCCAAGAGGGATAGATTGGTAGGAAAAATCCATCGCTCGTCCCCGACTGCCACTCATAAGGAAGACACTCAAAAGAGCACCTCATGCAACCAATTTGTCACACAACTTTTACCATGCGTGCATGCTACGGGACTTGCCAGCTTGAACAAAAGTATTTCTCAATTTCATAATTATCCACTAGCATGACCCTAACATTACTACCTTTATATCTCAAAACAATTGTCAAGCATCAAATTGATCCTAGCATCTAATTCACTTTTTATGATAGTTTTTATTATACCCAACTTGGATGCTCATCATTCTAGGACCAAATTCATAACCAAAGCAAATACTATGTTGTTCCAAGAGACTCTCAAAATAATATAAGTGAAGCAAGAGAGACTAGCAATTTCTTCAAAATTAATCCACCACCATGCTCTAAAAGATATAAGTGAAGTACTAGAGCAAAAACTATCAAGCTCAAAAGATATAAGTGAAGCACATAGCATATTCTAATAAATTATAATCAAATAGGATTCTCCCAAAAGGTGTGTACAACAAGGATGATTGTGGTAAACTAGAAAGCAAAGACTAATATAATACACGACGCTCCAAGCAAAACACATATCGTGTGGCGAATAAAAATATAGCTCCAAGTAAAGTTACCAATGAACAAAGACGAAAGAGGGGATGCCTTCCCGAGGCATCCCCAAGCTTAGGCTTTTGGCCATCCTTGAATATCTTGGGGTGCCTTGGGCATCCCCAAGCTTAGGCTTTTGCCACCCTTTATTCCATAGTCCATAAAAGCTTTACCCAAAACTTGAAAACTTCACAACACAAAACTCAACAGGAAATCTTATAAGCTCTGTTAGTGAAAGAAAACAAAACCACCTCATAAGGTACTGTAATTAACTCATTCTTTATTTATTTTGGTGTTAAACCTACTGTATTCCAAGTTCTCTATGGTTCATACCCTTACATACTAGCCATAGATGCATCGAAATAAGTAAACAACACACGAAAGACAGAATCTGTCAAAAACAGATCAGTCTGTAGTAATCTGTAACTAACGCAAACTTCTGGAACCTTAAAAATCCTAAAAAAATAGGAAGTCCTAACCAATTTGTTTATTGATCAGCAGCAAAAAGAATCAATGCAAAATCAAGTTCCTGTGATTTATTAAAAAAATTCATGTGAGCACAAAGTTTCTGTTTTTCAGCAGAATCAAATCAACTCATATCATAGGTTATCCTATAGGTTATACTTGGCACAAACACTAAAGAAAACATGAAAACACATCTAAACAGACAGTAGATGCAAAATTTATTGAATAACAGCAAGGAAAAATATTGGGTTATCTCCCAACAAGCGCTTTTCTTTAAAGCCTTTTTAGCTAGGCATTGAGATTTCAATGATGCTCACATGATTGACAAGGATTTAAGCATAAAGAGAGCATCATGAAACACATGTCAAACACATCTAAGTCTAACATACTTCCTATGCATATGCATATTATAAGCAAACAAATTTGCAAGGCAAGCAAACACTAGCATATGCAAGGGAGAAGAAAGAGACGATAGCAATCTCAACATGACGAGAGGTAATTTAGTAACATGAAATTTTCTACAACCATATTTTCCTCTCTCATAATAATTACATGTGGGATCATAAGAAAATTCAACAAAATAGCTATCACATAACATATTCTCAACACGATCCACATGCATGCAAAGTTAACAGTCTTCCAAAATAGTGGGATTAACAAACCCACTTTTATAAAAAAAATCATAAGATTGAACATACTCCAAATATGTGGGATCTAAAGTTGACACTCTTCCAAACCCACTTTCGATGTTATTGCAAACACTATTATCAATCTCATATTCATCATGGGGATTAAATAAATTTTCAAGATTATAAGAAGAATTACCCCAATCATGATCACTGCAACAAGTAGTAGACATAGAAAAACTAGCATCCCCAAGCTTAGGGTTTTGCATATTATTAGCACAATTGACATCAAGAGAATTTATAGTAAAATCATTGCAATCATGTTTTTTATTCAAGGAGCCATCGTGAATCTCTTCATAAATTTCTTCATCACAATTTTCAGATTCACGAATTTCAAGCAAAACTTCATAAAGATAATCTAGTGCACAAAACTTACTTGCAATTGGTTCATCACAATAGGATCTCTTGAAAATATTAGCAAGCGGATGAGGATCCATAGATCTTAGGTTCTCTGTTTAGCAATAAATAAGCAACTATTCCAACCAAACAAGCAAACGAGCCAAGTAAGACATCAAAGCAAATGAAAAGACAAATAGAAGAAGGGCGAATAAAATGGCAAGGGTGAAGTGGGGGAGAGGAAAATGAGAGGCAAATGGCAAATAATGTAAATGCGAGGGAGATGAGTTTGTGATGGGTACTTGGTATGTCTTGACTTGAGCAAAGACCTCCCCGGCAACGGCGCCAGAAATCCTTCTTGCTACGTCTTGAGCTTGCGTTGGTTTTCCTTGAAGAGGAAAGGGTGATGCAGCAATAGTAGCGTAAGTATTTCCCTCAGTTTTTGAGAACCAAGGTATCAATCTAGTAGGAGGCTCCTCAACAAGTCCCACGAACCTACACAAACAAACAAAGAACTCGCAACCAACGCAATAAAGGAGTTGTCAATCCCTTCATGGCCACTTGCGAAAGTGAGATCTAATAGAGATAATAAGATAAGATAAATATATTTTTGGTATTTTATAATATAGATGCAGAAAATAAAAGATGCAAATAAAAGTAAATTGGAAGCAAATATGATAAAAGATAGACCCGGGGGCCATAGGTTTCACTAGAGGCTTCTCTCAAGATAGCATAAGTATTACGGTGGGTGAACAAATTACTGTCGAGCAATTGATAGAAAAGCAAATAATTATGAGATTATCTAGGCATGATCATGTATATAGGCATCACGTCCGCAACAAGTAGACCGACTCCTGCTTGCATCTACTACTATTACTCCACACATCGACCGCTATCCAGCATGCATCTAGAGTATTAAGTTCATAAGAACAGAGTAACGCATTAAGCAAGATGACATGATGTAGAGGGATAAACTGAAGCAATATGATATAAACCCCATCTTTTTATCCTCGATGGCAACAATACAATACGTGTCTTGCAACCCTTTATGTCACTGGGTAAGAACACCTCAAGATTGAACCCAAAGCTATGCACTTCTCCCATGGCAAGAAAGATCAATCTAGTAGGCCAAACCAAACCGATAATTCGAAGAGACTTGCAAAGATATCTCAATCATATAAAAGAATTCAGAGAAGATTCAATTATTATCCATAGATAAACTTGATCATAAACCCACAATTCATTGGATCTCGACAAACACACCGCAAAAAGAGATTATATCGAATAGATCTCCACAAGAGAGGGGGAGAACATTATATTGAGATCCAAAAAGAGAGAAGAAGCCATCTAGCTAATAACTATGGAGCCAAAGGTCTATGGTAAACTACTCACAACTCATCGGAAAGGCTATGGTGTTGATGTAGAAGCCCTCCATGGTGGAATCCCCCTCCGGCTGAACGCCGGCGACAACTCCAATATGGGATCTCACGGATACAGAAGGTTATGGTGGCGGAAATATTTCTTTGGTGGCTCCCTAGATGTTTTTGGGGTATGTAGGCTTATATAGGAGGAAGAAGTACATCGGTGGCCTCCCGAGGGGCCCACAAGACAGGGGGCGCGCCCTATAGGGGGTTGTCGGTGTCAAAACCGGCGGATCTCGGGTAGGGTGTCCCGAACTGTGCGTCTAAAGCTAATGGTAACAGGAGACTGGGGACACGATGTTTACCCAGGTTCGGGCCCTCTCGATGGAGGTAATACCCTACTTCCTACTTGATTGATCTTGATGATATGAGTATTACAAGAGTTGATCTACCACGAGATCAGAGAGGCTAAACCCTAGAAGCTACCCTATGGTATGATTGTTGATGATCGTCCGTCCTATGGACTAAACCCTCCAGTTTATATAGACACCAGAGGGGGCTAGGGTTACACAAGGTCGGTTTACAGAGAAGGAGATCTACATCCGAATCGCCAAGCTTGCCTTCCATGCCAAGGAGAGTCCCATCCGGACACGGGACGAAGTCTTCTATCTTGTATCTTCATAGTCCAACAGTCCGGCCAAAGTATATAGTCCGGCTGTCCGGATACCCCCTTATCCAGGACTCCCTCAGTAGCCCCTGAACCAGGCTTCAATGACGATGAGTCCGGCACGTAGATTGTCTTCGGCATTTTGATGCGGGTTCCATCTCCGAATACTCCAAGATAAATTCCGAACACAAGGACCGTGTCTGGCTCTGCAAGATAACATTCCATATACTACCGTAGAGAGAATAATGATAATCCACGAGTCTAATCTGCTGACAATTCTTCGAAAAGTGACATCACGCCATGGTTCGGTTTTTATTCGAATCATTTTCTTCAACCTGCTTCCGCACACATCGCGAGGCGGTTCCTTTGGCACATCTTGTCAAAGCAGAGATCGTGTCCCCTTATCGCGGGATCTCCATCAATACGGGTATGGGTAATCCAACCGTGCCTGTTGGCATGACCCCTGTCTCGAACGACCATGTTCGGGGACGCTTGATATTCTTCCCCCTTTATAAAGGAGCTGAGGCCTATCCGTCTATCTCCACGGTCGCGCATCTCGGATCCTGAGTCCCAACGCCTAAAGCCCGAGCTTAAGCACCCCGGATCTTCATGTCCGGATCTGGCCGTCAAGGCCGATGGATGGCTTCCTCTGTCAGAGAGGAGGATATTGTGATGCTTATGGAGGCCGGGTATTTGACCGCCGATGTCAAGCATAGGCTTCCTGCTCCAGAACAGGTTATCCCCACTCCCGAGACCAACGAGAGCGTCGTATTTGTCTCCCACTTCCTCCGGGGCTTGGGTCTTAATCTTGATCCCTTCGTGAGGGGGCTCATGCACTACTACGGGCTAGATTTCCACGATCTAGCTCCGGATTCCATCCTCCACATCTCGTCATTCATCTTTGTGTGTGAAGCCTTCCTTCACATTGCCCCCCACTTCGGCTTATGGCTCAAGACTTTCAATGTGAAGCCGAAGATGATTGAGGGGCGACATGCAGACTGCGGAGGCGCCATAATAAGCAGGAACGCTGATGCCCCATGGCCCGAAGGCTACTTCCCAGAGGTATCTAATTTATGGCAACAGAGGTGGTTCTATGTCACCGCTCCCCGAGGCTCAAAGTGGGCGGCCGCGCCTGCCTTCCGCTCGGGCCCTCCACCTCAACTGGCATCGTGGGCCAACATGGGACTAAACTGGGAGCCTGCGAATGACGTACTGATGCTATGAAGCCGCATTCGGGAGCTCCTCGATAGGTACATTAGTCTCGTTAAGATAGTCCAAGTAATGCTAGTCTGCCGGATCCTGCCGTGCAAACGCCGACCTCTCTGGATGTGGGAATTCAATCTAGAAGGTCCGTGGACCATCCAGCACTTCCTCGGCGTGACACCTAAAGGGATGTAAAATTTGTTCTTCGGACCACGAATAAAGTGTCCGGACACCACCGACGATGCGGGCCTGAGCTGCAATCGCCTCGACACCCAAGTAAGTAACCCTACAACCGAACACCCTGCTTATATTTGTCACAGCATTGATCTGAACACTGTACGCAACCAGGATTGGCTTAGTAAGGCGGAGAGGATCAGGTGTCCGGCCCCTCTTCCCGAAGTTTTTCCTGGCCCGGCAATGGCCAGGACCCTTGAACGGACACTAAGTCGAGTGCCACCAGAGAGGGCTGAAGGGGAGAGCAGGGAGGCCAAGAGCGGGCCTCACACATTGCGCATCTGAACCGGGGGAATCAGTGCCTCCACGGAGGAGGAGAATCAGGGAGGTGATTCTGAGGTTTCCTCCCCGCGCGGGAAGAAGAGGGCCGCCTACGAAGATTCGGAGATGGGGCGCATAAGCAAGGGAAAAGAACTTCGCCACAAGGCTCTGCCCCGAAGGGCATCCTCACCGCACAGTGCCCGCAAACGGGCCAGCCCTCCACCAAGCTATAAGTTTGATTAAGGCAGGATTTTACTGCTTCTTCCTCTGAGAGTAATAACCGGGACCTGTTTTTTGTAGTCCGGCCAACAGTTCATCTCAACAGGGTTCGTCTTCGGGGGATCTTCTTCCGGAGATGATGGAGAGCGAAACCCCACCTGTCTCTCCGCCCCTTGAGGCGGGCGGCCCTAATGTATCATCACGGAGGAGTCCGGATCCAATGGAGAGTTCGGTGTCCGGCCGAACATGCTGAAAGGCCTCCTGGAGTCAGCTGATCTCTTGGAGGATCATCGTACCCTGATGGGTACAGTGTTGGAGAAAATCTCCTCCGCCACCAGTGGTTTAAATGAGGCTTTTAGGAGCCTGCTCAAAGGCTTTGAGGTAAGCCGCAATTTTTGGCTGATCCGCACACGATACATGCGCTCTGTATAGATAGTAGCCCCTGAGACTGTGGATGCCAGCCCATGGCGGCAACCGGAGGATCAAACTCCCAGATAATAATCACACTTGTACTGATGTGCAGATTGCTAAGGGTTCGGCAATAGATCAGACCGCTGAATGTGCCGAATTGAGGCGGTAGATTGACGTTGTGGAGGCCGATGTCATGCTTGTGAACAAGCGATTTGAGGAGTCGCAGAGTATGGTTTCCTATATCCACATTTATTTTTGAAAGAAGGTTGAAATAGTGATGTGATGTTATGTAGTTGCAGGCGGAGCTGCTACCATTGAAGCCCTGAGGGCGGAGCTTGCTCTAGCCAAGGAACAAGCTCGGATTAGCAATGCGGCTGCTCTAAAGACAGTCGAAGAATTAAGGGCCGAACAGGCCGCTCGTCTCTGAAGCGAGGGGAAGATAGCTGAAATGGCTGTGGAGCTGAGGGATGCCGCCGACCGGTATGAGCTTCTCGAAAAGGAGAATCAAACAAATGCGGCTGACCTGAAGAAGGCGATGGATTCGGCTAAAGAGATGCGCTCTCAGATTAGAGACGCACGGGAGGAACTTCGACAAGCCCGAGAAATGATGGCCGGAAGTCCTTATGTGTTGCGGATGAAATTTTTAGATCCAAAGTATGCTCCGTTGGATAAGCTATGGAGCGCCGCAGATGAGTATGCGGACTTGGCGAAGAGTGCGGCTGATGCGACCAAGCTATTCAAGGATCATGAGGATAACAAAATGGAGAGGTTGTTCTGGTCGCAATTTAATGCTCTAGCGCGCTCCCTGCCCTAGAGTGAGAAAATGGCCACCATAGCCGAGCTCCATAGGTTGTCCGGCCTTGCAATGAGGTCTGTAATAGACCATATGTGGCCAAAGAGCCGAAGCCGGACATTTATTTTGGTTTGGTGCAATGAATATTTGGCGCCAGAGCTCAGATTGATGCCATGAAGAGATTGGCGTGCATAGAGGGTGCGCGGATGGCTTTTGCCCATGTGAAAACATATTGGGCGGATATGGAGGCCACCCGTATTGCAACCCGGGGTCCTGCAGGAAGCCAAGACCCATCCAAGCACTATTTTGAGCAGATTATAGAAGGTGCTCATATAGTAGAGGCCCAGTGCTCCAAGAATGTCATGTTTGAGTGATTAAATTGTAAACAACTATGTGTTTAATTATGGAGGCTGCTTTTCTTTTGTATACTTTTGCCTGAAAGTATTATAGTGTTTCCTGTGTGGCTGTTTATATATGCATATAATCGTGAAAGTTAGCAGTCGTTGGCTTCTGCCCCCACGCACATAATGTGGGGGTGTTCGAGAAAATATGCGTGAACACACTTGATCCAACGTCTTGGTCCATGAAGGAGGTGATCGCACGTTGAACCAGGCAACCAGACTATATAGCTGTAACACTTTCGCTTAGCCATAGGAGTTGAAAGGTGGGGCTACTATATAGCCCCTAGTACTTCCGCGTGCATCCGGATACGGTGCACGTACTTGACCGGCACACCGGTCCTTCGTTAATGCGGAGGAATCCTATAGATTCCGATGTGTCCTCGAGTGGTTGATCAGTCTCTCGCCTATATCATGACAGTCAGTTTTCGGCTTTCTCTACCGAGGTGCTCATCAGGATCCGGATACGGTGCACGTACTTGACCGGCAGACTGGTCCTTCGTTAATGCGGAGGAATCCTATAGATTCCGATGTGTCCTCGAGTGGTTGATCAGTCTCTCGCCTATATCATGACAGTCAGTTTTCGGCTTTCTCTACCGAGGTGCTCATCCGGAATAACCAGGGCACAATCGCAGTAGTTCTCCTTTGGCCGCCTTAGCCGATATTACGGAATGTAAGGCAGCAAACCCAGGAGCCAGGCTAACCCAACATTTGACCAAAGACATGATTTGGAGCTGATGCATATAAGGCCAAACTCGTGACGCCGAACACTCCCGAAGGTATTCGGACTTTTATAACATATATTGGGCTGAATAATGCCCTTGACCCTGTGATTCCAGGTATGCACACTGATCTGTCGTGGCAAAAAGCCTAAAACGCTAGTGTCTCTTACAGGTGTATGGAGTACCCATGTGACGTTTGACCAACAAGAGACAGTAAAGAAGGTTTACGCAGGGGCTTAATCTAAAGAGAAACCTGTGGGCGGGGCCCTGCTGCACGTCTGCGCCTATGTCTCTGTTGTGCCATATCGTGGAAGGGTGTCGAACTGGTAGTGTTTGTAAGAATGAGAGAGAAAAGAAAACGTGTGAATAGTTAGTTATGCTCGAGAAATGTTCGAGATCCGGCCTGCGTTAACAAGGCAACCCGATTTGTGGGATTGTATTACATGTTTGCAGCCCCCCGTATTTTTGTTGGGACACATGTGTAGCCCCTGGCTTAGGTGTATCTGAGCCATTGTAAACAATGGTGTATTGGACTCGTCTAACCGTGTCCGTGGTCTTGACGACCAGTCATGTGTTCCGGTGGGAGAGGCCTCCTAGAGTCCGACAGCGGCAACTGTCGCATACTATGCCGTGTGGACCGGGCATTTTGAGTTTAAGGCAGGCGTAGTTTGGTATTGCGTTAAAGCAAGCGAAGGCCGGTCTTCCAAACAATGCATGATAGTCGTTGCTGAAGGGAGCGATGTTGAATAGTAAGTTCGCCCGTCTAAAATTGTCGGGAGAACCGAATGTTACCTCTAACACGAGGGAGCCCCAACAATGGGCCTCGACGCCTGGAATTACTCCATTGAAGGTGGCGTTATTTTGATTTATTCTAGATGGGTCTATCCCCATCCTGCGGATGGTGTCTTGATATATCAAATTAAGACTACTACCACCGTCCATTAGGACGCGAGTAAGACGGTATCCGTCAATTATTGGGTCGAGCACCAAGGCAGCCGATTCTCCGTGCCGGATACTGGCCGGTTAGTCCCTGTGATCGAAAGTGATTGGGCATGTTGCCCAGGGATTAGATTGGGGGGTTACGAACTCAGCGTGAGTTGCGTGTACCATGTTTACCATTTTGACTTCCGGTGGGAATTGTTTCTGGCCCCTAGTGTTCGGCTAGAGAGGCTCATCCTCGTCTTCGCTTGGTATTTCCCTTCCCTAATGTTCGGCGTTTAACTTGCCGGCCTGCTTGAAAACCCAACAGTCTCTGTGGGTATGATTTGCAGGTTTGTCAGAAGTGCCATGGATTTGGCACAATTTTTCCAGGACTTTGTTCAGGCCGGATGGTTCCTCCTTACTGCCACTAAATGCCTTTTTTATTTGACCAGGTTGAGAGCCCCTGAATCCGGCGTTGATCGTTGTGTTGTCCGGACTATCGTTATTCCGACGTTTGTTCTTAGTGTGCCGTGGCTTCCCGTTGCCGTCTCGGATTTCGGACGTGCCTGGGTCGTTGGTGCCTTTATGGGCCAACCAGCTGTCCTCGCGCGCACAAAATCGGGTCATGAGGCTTGTTAAGGCTGCCATCGTTCTCGTCTTTTCTTGGCCGAGGTGCCTGGCAAGCCACTCGTCTCGGATACTTTGTTTGAAGGCCGCTAAGGCTTCGGCGTCCGGACAGTCGACAATTTGATTCTTCTTAGTGAGGAATCTGTTCCAAAGCTTGCGGGCAGACTCTCCGGGCTGCTGTATTATGTGACTTAAATCGTCGGCATCGGAGGCCGGACATAGGTCCCTTGGAAGTTGGCCCTGAAAGCATCCTCAAGTTCCTCCCAACTTCCAATTGAATTTTCGGGGAGGCTTTTCAGCCAATGACGGGCTGGCCCTTTTAACTTGAGGGGCAGGTATTTGATGGCATGGAGGTCGTCCCCATGAGCCATGTGTACGTGAAGGATAAAGTCCTCAATCCAGAACTCGGGGTCCATCGTTCCGTCGTATGACTCTATATTCACGGGTTTGAATCCCTGTGGAAATTCATGATCCAGCACCTCATCCGTGAAGCACAGGGGGTGCGGAGCCCCTCTGTATCTGGCCGATTCACAGCCTACTGCTGGTTGTTGTTGCTCCCGGTGTTGATTCCGGACTGGTATTCGATCGGCATGATCATTGTGGTGACCATAATCCCGCGTCGGAGCCTGCCCTCTGGACCCATAGATGGACCTGGCCGCACTGGCCTTTTTGTCCAGGAGCTCTTGTAAATCGCGTGCGGTATCAGTGGCTGCTCTATCGCGGCCATGAGGTGGTTGGTCCAGCTGAGTAGCCGTATTGCTTTTGGGCCAAACGGGTGATGCGGCTTCATTGTCGAATTCGAGTAACAGTTTGCGCTTTGGGTAGCTCTTTGTGTGGCGGTTACCGCCATGTTTTCCTTCGGTGTCTAGCACCTTATTCTATCGTCGGTTGAGCGTATCCTGCGCGGCCTCAAGCCTTTGCTTCTGTTTCTTTAGGCTCCGCACTGTGGCCAAGAGTTTTCTGCGGAGCTTGTCTTGTTTTGACTGTTCTTCCGGGATGATGAACGCATCGTCAACCGGACTGTTATCCTCTTTGGATGTAGCATGATGAGTTCGGCCCTCTAAATTGTGATCGGGCATCTGCTCCAGGCTGTGCTCGGCATGACCTAGTTTATCCTGCTCTATCGCTGGATCCCTATGGTTGTTGTTGCCTGTGAAATCAACCAGAGTGTCATCCTGTTTTGGGTTGTTATCGCTATTTTTGCTGTGACTGGACCTGAGGCGGCACCTACGCCGTCGTTTTTGCTTTTGCCCGGGGGGTTCATCCTCCGTTGTGTCTTGTCAGCATTGTCTTCTTTGGGGGTGTATGCCATGTAGACATCGTATGATGAAGTGGCAGTCCAGCGCCCCGTGGGCGGTTGTTCCGGATATTCCCCTGCATCAACGTCCATACCGTCGATGTTACTGGGGTCGATATCAAGCATGTCTGTTAGGGCATCAATAGTGGCTATAAAATGGGTGGTGGGTGGGTCACGATTTCCCTCGTCCTCCGTATCCCACACGGGCCTGACATAGTTCGGCCAGGAGTCTTCTGACAGAGAGAGAGACTTTAATGAATCCAGCATGTCTCCGAAGGGTGAGCCCTGAAAGATATCCGCGGCAGCAAACTCCATGACTGGAGCCCAGTCAGATTCGATGTGCACGAGTGCGCTGTCCGGAACACAACGCCGGAGTTGAGTCCAGGGGTCCGGAGACACATATCCCTTTAGGGGAGGAGTCTGTGTCCGGCTCCAGCGCCGAGGAGTGTGCGGCCTCCGGGGCGGGGTCCATCCGCCCGTTCTCGGAAGGCACGACCCGCTCTGGAGCGAAGTTCGGAGCGGTAGCAGGTGCGACGTTCCAAATTCCGTCCGACTGCCGATCTAGGTCGTGCACGTCGTGGTTGTTCGGCGCTCCTGACACCGGCCCGTACCCATCGAAAATCAAATTTCCGTATCGGTGGTGTAATTTAGGTTTCCTAGCCTGACCTGGTGGTCGCGGGCGTAGCTATCGATCTCCTCCAAATGGCCAAGCGAATTGGCCCGTAGTGCGAAGCCGCCGAACATGAAAATCTGTCCGGGGGGAAAAGTCTCGCCCAGGACAGCGTGGTAGAAGGTTGGAGAAGCCATCTAGCCTTGCAGCGATGACATAGAGGAACTCTCAATGAAAGCACCAATGTCGGTGTCAAAACCGGCGGATCTCTGGTAGGGGGTCCCGAACTGTGCGTCTAAGGCTAATGGCCATAGGAGACTGGGGACACAATGTTTACCCAGGTTCGGGCCCTCTCGATGGAGGTAATACCCTACTTCCTGCTTGATTGATCTTGATGATATGAGTATTACAAGAGTTGATCTACCATGAGATCAGAGAGGCTAAACCCTAGAAGCTAGCCTATGGTATGATTGCTGATGATCGTCCGTCCTATGGACTAAACCCACCGGTTTATATAGACACCGGAGGGGGCTAGGGTTACACAAGCTCAGTTTACAGAGAAGGAGATCTACATCCGAATCGCCAAGCTTGCCTTCCACGCCAAGGAGAGTCCCATCCGGACACAGGATGAAGTCTTCTATCTTGTATCTTCATAGTCCAACAGTCTGGCCAAAGTATATAGTCCGGCTATCCGGATACCCCCTTATCCAGGACTCCCTCAAGGGGGGCGCGCCCTACCCTCTCGTGGCCGCCTCAGCTGCTTCTTGACTTGCACTCCAAGTCCTCTAGATCACATTCTTTCCAAAAATCACGCTTCCGAAGTTTTATTCCGTTTGGACTCCATCTGATATTCCTTTTCTTTGAAATACTGAAATAGGCAAAAAAACAGCAATACGGGTTGGGCCTCCGGTTAGTAGGTTAGTCCCAAAAATGATAATAATGTGTAAAATGAAGCCCATAAACATCCAAAACAGGTAATATAATAGCATGGAACAACCAAAAATTATAGATACGTTGGAGACGTATCAACGACCTCGCTCGTTGCCAACTTAATGAGTTGGACTTGAAAGGGCTCTTCAAAGGCGTAGAGCCAGTCTTCAGCCTTCCCTGGGGACTCAGGAGGAGGAGGAGCAGAGGCATCTTCTCGTGTCGCCTCCATTCTTCATCCACCACCATGCTGAGCAGACGCGGCCGCGGCCATCCTTCTGTGGAGGCGAATAGATCTTCCTCTCGCCAGAGAGCCACCTGCGACGTCAGACGCCCAAGGTGGAGGCACCGGACAGGGTCCCAGTCGGTGAGGCGGTCGAGGCAGAGGTAGGTGTAGAAGGGGGACACCTGCGACGTCACCGTCTCCGCCACCATGTCCTCCTGCTTCGTTGATCGGCCATGTCAGGGACACGGTGCTAGAGTTCATCTCGCAACTGCGCGAACTGCCGCATAGTCGCCTCCGTCTTCCCGAGGTGTTCGTGAGGGTGGTTGAAGTCGACCAGCCATCGAGGTTGAGGCTTCGCATGAAGGGGTGTTGCAATGGCGACATGTGGGCGAACGTAGATTTCCCATCCCTCATGTTATGATTCTTCATCGTGGTTGGAAAACCTCCGCACGCGCCCATTGCCTGATAATGGGGCACGTCCTCTGCTTTAAATTGGTGGAGGCCGATCTTCCCTCCGTCAAGGTTTTTGGGCACTCGGTAATCCGGCTAGGGTGCTGCACGGAGAGCTTGACTGATGATGAAAGCTCCTCCTCGAGCGGTAGTGACGGGGAGGAGACCGGTGGGGAGGACAATGGGGACGGGTCCGATTAGACGTCGGACGCCCTGTCCCTAGGCGACACCGGCAGCACGATCATCTGCACCTGGCCTTCTCCCCGGCAGAGCGATTTGCCGGGGGGTAGTTCTTGGTGGTGGCTCCTCGAGCCAGCTCCTTGAACTTCTCGGGGCCGTCGCTTCCGACGGCTGGCGTTGGAAGGCTGCAGAAAACGAAGAAGGCGGGTGGCGGGTGTCGGTGTCAAAACCGGCGGATCTCGGGTAGGGGGTCCCGAACTGTGCATCTAAGGTCGATGGTAACAGGAGACAGGGGACACGATGTTTACCCAGGTTTGGGCCCTCTCTATGGAGGTAATACCCGACGTCCTGCTTGATTGATCTTGATGAATATGAGTGTTACAAGGGTTGATCTACCACGAGATCGTAGAGGCTAAACCCTAGAAGCTAGCCTCTGGTTATAATAATGAGTCTCCGTCTATCTGGACTCTCTCCGGTTTATATAGACACCGGAGAGATCTAGGGTTACATGGAGTCGGTTACATAAAAAGGAATCTACATATCCGATCGCCAAGCTTGACTTCCACACCAAGGAGAGTCCCATCCAGACTCGGGTGTAGTCTTCGAGCTTCGTATCTTCACAGCCCGTCAGTCCGGCCCATGGCTAACAGGCCGGATGCCCGAGGACCCCTTAGTCCGGGACTCCCTCAGTCCCTGAACCTGGCTTCAATGATGAGGAGTCCGGTGCATAGATTTGTCTTTGGCATTGCAAGGCGGGTTCCCTTATTCCGAACTTTGTAATAGTCTTCGGACGTAGTAGGTATATCCGGACCTGTGTAACATGAATGCTTTTCGCAATATGACATCACGCCTGTCCGGCTCATTATTTCGAACCGTCTTCATCTACCGCTTTGTGTTTTGAGACATGGCTTTCGTTGGCACATCTTGTCAAAGTAGAGATCGTGTCCCCTTATCGCGGGATTCTCATTAATAGATGCGTGGTTAACCCAACCGTGCCATTTACACAGGCCTTGGGAATATGTGAGTTTCGAGGCGAATGGGGAGGCGTTAGATATTCACTGCCTTTATAAGGGGATAAGGATTCCCTTCTTCCCCCACGCCTTCTCTCTTTCTCCACCCTTCCAATCTCGAGCTCCAGCGCCCAAGTTCTTATCTCCTTTCCACTTCAGCTATCACTGCAACCATGTCCGGATCTGGAGGCCATGGCAAGTGGATGGTCTCCTCCATTAAGGAGAAGGACAATACTGAGCTTCGAGCGGCCGGGTACTTGGCGAAGGAAATCGCCCACCGTCTTCCAGCCCAGGGGCAAGTTATCTCCACGCCGAAGCCCAACGAGAGGTGGTATTCCTCCCTCATTTCTTCTGCGGACTAGGGTTTCCACTCCACCACTTCATCTGCGGGCTGATGTCTTATTACGGGATAGATTTCCACGATCTGTCCCCGGATTCCTTCCTCAACATCTCGGCATTTGTCGTCGTGTGCGAGGCCTTCCTCCGCATCCAACCCCACTTCGGGCTGTGGCTCAAAGTCTTCAACTTGAAGCCGAAGGTGGTGGATAGCCAGCACGCGGAGTGCGGAGGAGCCATGGTGAGTAAACTATCCCACGTCCCCTGGCCGAAAGGCACTTTTGTGGATACAGTAAAGGAGTGGCAGAAACAATGGTTCTATATCACAGAACCCCGGGGCACCGAATGGGTTGCGGCTGCCGAATTCAACCCAGGTGCCCCAATGCGGCTCACCTCCTAGGTCGAGAAAAGCCCGGACTGGTGTTTGCCAGACGAGCTGATAGCGCTGCAGACGCGCATTCCAAGCATGGTGGACGAGGACGTCAAACTCGTCGATGTAATCCAGGTGATGCTAGTTCACCAGATTCTCCCGTGCCAAAGCCGAAGCCGTCCTCTATGGAAGTTCAATCTGGAGAAACACCATACTCTGAAGAGGATCTTTGGGAGCACACACGAGGGCGCCTGGAAGTTGCTCTTCAAGGGCAACGAGAAACCGCCGGCCGCAGATTCAGACCGCGGGCACGACATTAACCACCCTTCCAGTGAGGTATGTTATTTTTAAAGCATCCCCTACGTGTTTGTTTCGAGGATGATGTATGATCTTTCATCGTTGCCTTTTCAGGACTGGATGGAGAGGGCAGAGCAGATCCGAAGTTTGGCTCCGCTGCCCGAAGAGCCAGTCATCCCGCTCCTGGCAAAGATGCTAGTGCCGACGCCATACAAGGCTCCGGAAAAGAAGGCCAAGTGAAGGCCAAGGGGACCAAAGGTGGTCCCTATCGTACGGGTTCTTCGGATGTGACGTTCGAAGACGAAGAAACCCATTCCTCTGTCCCTGAGAACGACTACGAGGAAAAGGAGGGAGACGAGGAGGAGAAGGACAATTCTCCCCCTGAGGAGGGGAGGAAGAAGAGGGCGACTTCCACGAATCTGGAAGCGAGGACGCCCAAGAGGGGTGAGGGGAGTCCTCGATTAGGGGGTGTCCGAATGACCGGACTATGACCTTTGGCCGGACTCCCGGACTATGAAGATACAAGATTGAAGACTCCGTCCCGTGTCTGAACGGGACTTTCCTTGGCGTGGAAGGCAAGCTTGGCGATACAATATGAAGATCTCCTCCCATTGTAACCGACTCTGTGTAACCCTCTCCGGTGTCTATATAAACCGGAGAGTTTTAGTCCATAGGACAAACAACAATCATACCATAGGCTAGCTTCTAGGGTTTAGCCTCTCTGATCTCGTGGTAGATCCACTCTTGTACTACCCATATCATCAATATTAATCAAGCAGGAGTAGGGTTTTACCTCCATCGAGAGGGCCCGAACCTGGGTAAAAACATCGTGTCCCTTGTCTCATGTTACCATCCGCCTAGACGCACAGTTCGGGACCCCCTACCCGAGATTCGCCGGTTTTGACACCGACATTGGTGCTTTCATTGAGAGTTCCTCTGTGTTGTCACCTTTAGGCCCGACGGCTTCTTCGATCATCCACCACGATGCGATCCAGGGTGAGACTTTTCTCCCCGGACAGATCTTTGTATTCAGCGGCTTTGCACTACGGGCCAACTCGCTTGGCCATCAGGAGCAGATCGAAAGCTATGCCCCTGGCCATCAGGTCAGGTTTGGAAGCTTAAATTACATGGATGACATCCGCGGGGACTTGATCTTCGATGGATTCGAGCCACGGCCGAGCGTGCCGCTCTGTCCCGATGGGCATGATCTAACTCTGCCACCGGACAGCACCCAGAGTGCCGCTCAGGAGTCCGCTCCGATCATTAGCTCGGAGCCGACTGCGCTAGTCGGGGATGGACGGTTGGACGCCACCCCGGGAGCGGCAATCTCTACGGTGATAGAGCTGAATACCAGCCTAGTCCTTTGCAGGGCCCGTGACTCCAAGGTGCCGGACTCCGCTCCGGACTCCGTATATTCGGCCCCTCTTCCAATCGAACCCGATTGGGCTCCGATCATGGAGTTCACCGCCACGGATGTCTTTCAGCACTCTCCCTTTGGCGATATCCTGAATTCCCTAAAGTCTCTCTCTTTGTCAGGAGAGCCCTGGCCGGATTACGGCCAGCATGGTTGGGATGCGGACGACGAAGAAATTCGAAGCCCACCCACCATCCACTTCGTAGCCACTATCGACGATTTAACCGACATGCTCGACTTTGACTCCGAAGACATCGACGGTATGGACGCCAATGAAGGAGACGACCAAGAACCAGCACCTATAGGGAACTGGAAAGCCACCTCGTCATACGACATATACATGGTGGACACCCCCAAAGCAGGGGATGGCGATGAAAAAACGGAGGATGACCCCTCCAAGAAGCAACCCAAGCGCCAACGTCAGCGGCGCCGCTCTAAATCCCGCCAAAGCAAAAATGACGATTCCGGCACCGGAGATAACAACACGCCGGACAGTGCCGAAGACAACCCCCTCCAGCAGGATTCAGTGCAGGAGGACGAAGGAGCCATCCCTCATGAGAGAGCGGCCGACAAAGAGGTCGAGGACGACAATTATATGCCTCCCTCCGAAGACGAGGCAAGCCTCGACGACGACGAATTCGTCGTGCCAGAGGATCCCGTCGAACAAGAGCGTTTCAAACGGAGGCTTATGGCCACGGCAAGCAGCCTCAAGAAAAAACAGCAGCAGCTTAGAGCTGACCAAGACTTGCTAGACGACAGATGGACCGAAGTCCTGGCAGCCGAGGAGTATAAACTCGAACGCCCCTCCAAGAGCTACCCAAAGCGCAGGCTGCTACCCCAACTTGAGGAGGAAGCAACTAAACCTACATCACCAGCGTACGATGCACCCGATCGACCACCCCGTGGCTGCGACAGAGAGGCCTTCAGGCCCTCGACCCAAGCTGCACCCCGGCACCGCTCAAAACATACCAGGGTGCGGGGAGACGCAATAGACCTGCGAGACATATTGGAGAATAAGGCAAGGCAAACAAGATCGATCTACGGATCGCGTGGGCGCCCCGCTTCACGTGACGCTAGCCGTCACGCCGGACATGATAAATACGTCCAGGCCGAATACAACAGACCAAGCTCATCCGAGCTGCATCATGATATAGCCCAGTACAGGGGTGCCGCACACCCACTATGCTTCACAGAAGAAGTAATGGATCATCAAATCCCCGAGGGCTTTAAACCCGTAAACATCGAATCATACGATGGCACAACAAATCATGCGGTATGGATCAAGGATTATCTCCTTCATATCCACATGGTCCCTGGTGATGATCTACACACCATCAAATACCTCCCGCTCAAGCTTAAAGGACCAACTCGACATTGGCTTAATAGCCTGCCAGCAGAGTTAATTAGTTGCTGGGAGGACCTGGAATCCGCATTCCTTGACAACTTCCAGGGCACTTATGTGCGACCACCAGACGCCGATGACCTAAGCCACATAATCCAGCAGCCAGAGGAATCAGCCAGACAATTCTGGACATGGTTCCTAACCAAGAAAAATCAAATAGTCGACTGTCCGGACGCCGAGGCCCTTGCAGCCTTCAGGCACAACATCCGAGACGAATGGCTTGCCCGGCACCTAGGACATGAAAAGCCGAAATCTATGGCAGCCCTCACGACACTCATGACATGCTTTTGTGCAGGAGAAGACAGCTGGCTAGCTCGTAGCAATAGCATAACCAAGAGCCCTGGCAATTCGGATACCAAGGACATCAATGGCAGGTCACGTCGCAACAAGCACAAGCGCCGCATTAACGGCGACTATACTGAAGATACGGTAGTCAATGCCGGATTCAGAGGATCTAAACCCGGTCAGCAGAAGAAGCCATTCAAAAGAAACCCTCCGGGCCCATCCAGTTTAGACAGGATACTCGATCGCTCGTGCCAGATACACGACACCCCTGAACAGCCAGCCAACCACACCAACAAGGATTGTTGGGTGTTCAAGCAGGCAGGCAAGTTAAGTGCCGAAACCAGAGACAAGGGGTTGCATAGCAATGACGAGGAGGAGCCCCGGCCGCCGAACAACAGAGGACAGAAG